>NW_027189504.1:0-166716 GCF_040958095.1 Procambarus clarkii | reverse complement strand
GACACGAATTTCCTGACCCCAGACACGATTTTCGTGACCCAGACACGAATTTCTTGACCCCAGACACGAATTTCGTGACCCCAGACACGAATTTCGTGACAACATACACGAATTTCCTGACCCCAGACACGAATTTCGTGACCCAGACACGAATTTCGTGACCCCAGACACGAATTTCTTGACCCCAGACACGAATTTCGTGACAACAGACACGAATTTCGTAACAACGGACACGAATTTCGTGACAATAGACACGAATTTCGTGACCCCAGACACGAATTTCGTGACCCAGACACGAATTTTTTGATCCCAGACACGAATTTCTTGACCCCAGACACGAATTTCGTGACAACAGACACGAATTTCGTGACCCAGACACGAATTTCTTGATCCCAGACACGAATTTCTTGATCCCAGACACGAATTTCTTGACCCCAGACACGAATTTCTTGACCCCCAGACACGAATTTCGTGACCCAGACACGAATTTCTTGATCCCAGACACGAATTTCTTGATCCCAGACACGAATTTCTTGACCCCAGACACGAATTTCTTGACCCCCAGACACGAATTTCGTGACCCAGACACGAATTTCTTGATCCCAGACACGAATTTCTTGACCCCAGACACGAATTTCGTGACAACAGACACGAATTTCGTGACCCCAGACACGAATTTTGTAACAACAGACACAAATTTCGTGACAATAGACACTCCAAAATATTGCTCACGCCACGAAATTGGGATGTTTGGGGTATTTCGAAAACTGCAGGGGAGTTTGTGCAAAATGTGACTCACTGCTGCTTTCAGTACTTGGCATATGTTGGGTATAAAAATCGTAATATCGACCTGCGAATACGTGCAGAGACCCAGAATTTGGCTCCTAAATATGGCTCAGGCCTCGATATTGTGATGTTTGGGATATTTTGAAAACTGCAGGGAGGTTTGGGACAAATATAACCAAACGCCGCTTTCAACACTAGGCATATGTTGGGTATAAAAAATTCGTAATTTCATACTGCGAATACGTGCAGAGAGCCAGAAGTTGGTTTTAAAATATTGCTCAAGCCTCGAAATTGGGATATTTGGGATATTTCGAAAACTGCAGGGGAGTTTGTGCGAAATGTGACTCACTGCCGCTTTCAGTACTTGACATATGTTGGGTATAAAAATCGTAATATCAAACTGCGAATACGTGCAGAGAGCCAGAATTTGGCTCCAAAATATGGCTCAGGCCTCGAAATTAGGATATTTGTGATATTTTGAAAACTGCAGGGGAGTTTGTGCAAAATGTGACTCACTGCCGCTATCAGGACTTGGCATATGCTGGGTATAAAAAGTCATAATTTCAAACTGCGTATACTTGCATAGAGCGAGAATTTGGCTCCAAAATATGGCTCAGGCCTCGAAATTTGGATGTTTGAGATATTTTGAAAACTGCAGGGGGGTTTGGGACAAATGTCACCAAACATTTCAGTACTTCGCATATGTTGGGTATAAAAAAGTCGTAATTTCAAAATACGAATTCGTTCAGAGAGCCAGAATTTGGCTCCAATATATGGCTCGGGCCTCGAAATTGGGATGTTTGGGATATTTTGAAAACTGCAGGGGGGTTTGGGACAAATGTCACCAAACATTTCAGTACTTCGCATATGTTGGGTATAAAAAAGTCGTAATTTCAAAATACGAATTCGTTCAGAGAGCCAGAATTTGGCTCCAAAATATGGCTCAGGCCTCGAAATTGGGATGTTTAGGATATTTTGAAAACTGCTGGGGGGTTTGGGACAAATGTCACCAAACATTTCAGTACTTCGCATATGTTGGGTATAAAAAAGTCGTAATTTAAAACTGCGAATACGTGCAGAGAGCCAGAATTTGGCTCCAAAATATGGCTCAGGCCTCGAAATTTAGATGTTTGGGATATTTTGAAAACTGCAGGGGGAATTGGGACAAATTTGAGAAAACGCCGATTTCAGTACTTGGCATATGTTGGGTATAAAAAAGTCGCAATTTAAAACTACGAATACGTGCAGAGAGCTAGAATTTGGCTCCAAAATATGGATCAGGCCTCGAAATTGGGATGTTTGAGATATTTTGAAAACTGCAAGAAGGATTGAGACAAATGTGACCAAATGCCGCTTTCAGTACTTGGTATATGTTGGGTATAAAAAAGTCGTAATTTCAAACTGCGGATACGTGCAGAGAGCCAGAATTTGGCTCCAAAACATGGCTGTCCTCGAAATTGGGATGTTTGGGATATTTTGAAAACTGCTGGGAGGTTTGGGACAAATGTGACCAAATGCCGCTTTCAGTACTTGGTATATGTTAGGTATAAAAAGTCGTAATTTCAAAGTGCGAATACGTGCAGAGAGCCAATATTTGGCTACAAAATATGGCTCAGGCCTCGAAATTGGGATGTTTGGGATATTTTGAAAACTGCAGGGGAGTTTGTGCGAAATGTGACTCACTGCCGCTTTCAGGACTTGGCATATGTTGGGTATAAAATGTCGTAATTTCAAACCGCGAATACGTGCATAGAGCCAGAATTTGGCTCCAAAATATTGGTCACGCCACGAAATTGGGATGTTTGGGGTATTTCGAAAACTGCAGGGGAGTTTGTGCAAAATGTGACTCACTGCTGCTTTCAGTACTTGGCATATGTTGGGTATAAAAATCGTAATATCAAACTGCGAATACCTGCAGAGAGCCAGAATTTATCTCCAAAATATGGCTCAGGCCTCGATATTGTGATGTTTAGGATATTTTGAAAACTGCAGGGAGGTTTGGGACAAATATAACCAAACGCCGCTTTCAACACTTGGCATATGTTGGGTATAAAAAATTCGTAATTTCATACTGCGAATACGTGAAGAGAGCCAGAAGTTGGCTCCAAAATATGGCTCAGGCCTCGAAATTGGGATATTTGGGATATATCGACAACTGTAGGGGAGTTTGTGCAAAATTTGACTCACTGCTGCTTTCAGGACTTGGCATATGTTGGGTATAAAAAGTCGTAATTTCAAACCACGAATACGTGCATAGAGCCAGAATTTGACTCCAAAATATTGCTCAGTTCTCGAAATTGGGATGTTTGGGAAATTTTGAAAACTGCAGGGACGGTTTGTGAAAAATGTGACCAAACGCCGCATTCAGTACTTGGCATATTTTGGGCATAAAAAAGGTCGTAATTTCAAACTGCGAATACGTGCAATGAGCCAGAATTTGGCTCCAAAATATTGCTCAAGCCTCGAAATTGGGATATTTGGGATATTTCGAAAACTGCAGGGGAATTTGTGCAAAATGTGACTCACTGGCGCTTTCAGTACTTGGCATATGTTGGGTATAAAAATCGTAATATCAAACTGCGAATACGTGCAGAGAGCCAGAATTTGGCTCCAAAATATGGCTCAGGCCTCGATATTGTGATGTTTGGGATATTTTGAAAACTGCAGGGAGGTTTGGGACAAATATAACCAAACGCCGCTTTCAACACTTGGCATATGTTGGGTATAAAAAGTCTTAATTTCAAACTGCGAATACGTGCATAGAGCCAGAATTTGGCTCCAAAATATTGCTCAGTCCTCGAAATTGGGTAGTTTGGGATATTTTAAACTGCAGGGGGGTTTGGGACAAATATGACCAAACGCTGCTTACAGAACTTGGCATATGTTGGGTATAAAAAGTCATAATTTCAAACTGCGAATACGTGCAGAGAGCTTGAATTTGGCTCCAAAATATGGCTCAGGCCATGAAAGTGGGATGTTTGGGATATTTTGAAAACTGCAGGCGAGTTTGAGCAAAATGTGACTCGCTGCCGCTTTCAAGACTTGGCATATGTTGGATATAAAATGTCGTAATTTCAAACCGCGAATACGTGCAGAGAGCCAGAATTTGGCTCCAAAATATGGCTAAGGCCTCGAAATTGGGATGTTAGGGATATTTTGAAAACTAAAGGGGGGGGTTTGGGACAAATGTGACCAAACGCCGCTTTCAGTACTTGGCATATGTTGGGTATAAAAAATTCGTAATTTCAAACTGCGAATACGTACAGAGAGCCAGAATTTGGCTCCAAAATATGGCTCAGGCCTCGAAATTGGGATATTTGGGATATTTCGAAAACTCCAGGGGAGTTTGTGCGAAATGTGACTCGCTGCCGCTTTCAAGACTTGGCATATGTTGGGTATAAAATGTCGTAATTTGAAACTGCGAATACGTGCAGAGAGCCAGAATTTGGCTCCAAAATATTGCTCAAGCCTCGAAATTGGGATATTTGGGATATTTCGAAAACTGCAGGGGAGTTTGTGCGAAATGTGACTCACTGCCGCGTTCAGTACTTGGCATATGTTGGGTATAAATTAAAAGTCGTAAATTCAAACTGCGAATACGTGCAGAGAGCCTGAGTTTGGCTCCAAAATATGGCTCACGCCTCGAAATTGGGATGTTTGGGGTATTTCGAAAACTGTAGGGGGGTTTGGGACAAATATGACCAAACGCCGCTTACAGAACTTGGCATATGTTGGGTATAAAAAGTCGTAATTTCAAACTGCGAATACGCGCAGAGAGCCAGAATTTGGCTCCAAAGTATGGCTCAGGCCTCAAAATTGGGATATTTGGGATATTTCGAAAACTGCAGGGGAGTTTGTTGGAAATGTGACTCACTGCCGCTTTCAGGACTTGGCATATGTTGGGTATAAAATGTCGTAATTTCAAACCGCGAATACTTGCATGGAGCCAGAATTTGACTCTAAAATATGGCTCAGACCTCGAAATTGGGTTGTTTGGGATATTTTGAAAACTGCAGGGGGGTTTGGGACAAATGTCACCAAACGCCGCTCTCAGTACTTCGCATATGTTGGTTATAAAAAAGTCGTAATTTAAAAATGCGAATACGTGCAGAGAGCCAGAATTTTGCTCCAAAATATGGCTCAGGTCTCGAAATTGGGATGTTTGGGATATTTTGAAAACTGCAGGGAGGTTTGGGACAAATGTGACCAAACGCCGCTTTCAGTACTTGGAATATGTTGGGTATATAAAGTCGTAATTTCAAACTGCGAATACGTGCAGAGAGCCAGAATTTGGCTCCAAAATATGGCTCAGGCCTAGAAATTGGAATATTTGGGATATTTTGAAAACTGCAAGAGAGTTTGTGCAAAATGTGACTCACTGCCGCTTTCAGGACTTGGCATATGTTGGGTATAAAAGTCGTAATTTCAAACTGCGAATATGTGCATTAGCCAGAATTTGGCTCCAAAATTTGGCTCAGGCCTCGAAATTGGGATGTTTGGGATATTTTGAAAACTGCAGGGGGGTTTGCGACAAATATGACCAAACGCCGCTTTCAGAACTTTGCATATGTTGGGTATAAAAAGTCGTAAATTCAAAGTGCGAATACGTTCAGAGAGCCAGAATTTGGCTCCAAAAAAATGGCTCAAGCCTCGAAATTGGGATGTTTGGGATATTTTGAAAACTGCTGGGGGGTTTGGGACAGATGTAACCAAACGCCGCTTTCAGTACTTGGCATATGTTGGGTATAAAAAGTCGTAATTTCAAACTGTGAATACGTGCAAAGAGCTTGAATTTGGCTCCAAAATATGGCTCAGGCCTCAAAATTGGGATGTTTGGGATATTTTGTAAACTGCAGGGAGGTTTGGGACAAATGTGACAAAACGCCCCTTTCAGTACTTGGCATATGTTGGGTATATAAAGTCGTAATTTCATAATGCGAATACGTGCTGAGAGCGAGAATTTGGCTCCAAAATATGGCTCAGGCCTCGAAATTAGGATATTTCTGATATTTTGAAAACTGCAGGGGAGTTTGTGCAAAATGTGACTCACTGCCGCTATCAGGACTTGGCATATGCTGGGTATAAAAAGTCATAATTTCAAACTGCGTATACGTGCATAGAGCCAGAATTTGGCTCCAAAATACGACTCAGGCCTCGAAATTGGGATGTTTAGGATATTTTGAAAATTGCAGGGGGGTTTGGGACAAATGTAACCAAACATTTCAGTACTTCGCATAAGTTGGGTATAAAAAAGTCGTAATTTCAAAATACGAATACGTTCAGAGAGCCAGAATTTGGCTCCAAAATATGGCTCAGGCCTCGAAATTGAGATGTTTGGGATATTTTGAAAACTGAAGGGGGAATTGGGACAAATATGACCAAATGCCGCTTTCAGTACTTGGCATATGTTGGGTATAAAAAAGTCGTAATTTCAAACTGCGAATAGGTGCAGAGAGCCAGAATTTGGCTCCAAAACATGGCTCAGTCCTCGAAATTGGGATGTTTGGGATATTTTGAAAACTGCTGGGAGGTTTGGGACAAATGTGACCAAATGCCGCTTTCAGTACTTGGTATATGTTAGGTATAAAAAGTCGTAATTTCAAAGTGCCAATACGTGCAGAGAGCCAAAATTTGGCTACAAAATATGGCTCAGGCCTCGAAATTGGGATGTTTGGGATATTTTGAAAACTGCAGGGGGGGTTTGGGACATATGTGACCAAACGCCGCTTTCATTACTTGGCATATGTTGGGTATAAAAAAGAAGTAATATCAAACGGCGAATACGTGCAGAGAGCCAGAATTTGGCTCCAAAATATAGCTCAGGCCTCGAAATTGGGATATTTGGGATATTTCGAAAACTGCAGGGGAGTTTGTGCAAAATGTGACTCACTGCCGCTATCAGGACTTGGCATATGTTGGGTGTAAAAAGTCGTTATTTCAAACTGCGTATACGTGCATAGAGCCAGAATTTGGCTCCAAAATACGGCTCAGGCCTCGAAATTGGGATGTTTAGGATATTTTGAAAACTGCAGGGGGGTTTGTCACAAATGTCACCAAACGCTGCTTTCAGTACTTCACATATGTTGGGTATAAAAAAGTCGTAATTTCAAACTGAGAATACGTGCAGAGAGCCAGAATTTGGCTCCAAAATATGGCTCAGGCCTCGAAATTGGGATGTTTGGGATATTTTGAAAACTGCAGGGGGGTTTGGGATGTATGTGACCAAACGCCGTTTTCATTACTAGGCACATGTTGGCTATAAAAAATCGTAATTTCAAACGGCGAATACGTGCAGAGAGCCAGAATTTGGGTCCAAAATATGGCTCAGGCCTCGAAATTGGGAATTTTGGGGAATTTCGAAAACAGCAGGGGAGTTTGTGCGAAATGTGACTCACTGCCGCTTTCAGTACTTGGCATATATTGGGTATAAAAAAGTCGTAATTTCAAACTGCGAATACGTGCAGAGAGCCTGAGTTTGGCTCCAAAATATGGCTCATGCCTCGAAATTGGGATTTTTGGGGAATTTCGAAAACTGCATGGGAATTTGTGCAAAATGTGACTCACTGGCGCTTTCAGTACTTGGCATATGTTGGGTATAAAAATCGTAATATCAAACTGCGAATACGTGCAGAGAGCCAGAATTTGGCTCCAAAATATGGCTCAGGCCTCGATATTGTGATGTTTGGGATATTTTGAAAACTGCAGGGAGGTTTGGGACAAATATAACCAAACGCCGCTTTCAACACTTGGCATATGTTGGGTATAAAAAGTCGTAATTTCAAACTGCGAATACGTGCATAGAGCCAGAATTTGGCTCCAAAATATGGCTCAGGCCTCGAAATTGGGATATTTGGGATATTTCGAAAACTGTAGGGGAGTTTGTGCAAAATTTGACTCACTGCTGCTTTCAGGACTTGGCATATGTTGGGTATAAAAAGTCGTAATTTCAAACTGCGAATACGTGCAGAGAGCCAGAATCTGGCTCCAAAATATTGCTCAGGCCCTCTTAATTGGGTTATTTGGGATATTTCGAAAACTGCAGGGGAGTTTGTGCAAAATGTCACTCACTGCCGCTTTCAGGACTTGGCATATGTTGGGTATAAAAAGTCGTATTTTCAAAATGCGAATACGTGCATAGAGCCAGAATTTGGCTCCAAAATACGGCTCAGGCCTCGAAATTGGGATGTTTGGGATATTTTGAAAACTGCAGGGGGGTTTGGGAAAAATATGACCAAACGCCGCTTTCAGAACTTTGCATATGTTGGGTATAAAAAGTCGTAATTTCAAAGTGCGAATACGTGCAGAGAGCCAAAATTTGGCTACAAAATATGGCTCAGGCCTCGAAATTGGGATGTTTGGGATATTTTGAAAACTGCAGAGGGGTTTGGGACAGATGTAACCAAACGCCGCTTTCAGTACTTGGCATATGTTGGATATAAAAAGTCGAAATTTCAAACTGTAAATACGTGCAGAGAGCCAGAATTTGGCTCTATAATATGGCTCAGGCCTTGAAATTAGGATATTTGGGATATTTTGAAAACTGCAGTGGGGATTGGGACAAATGTGACCAAACGCCGCTTTCAGAACTTGGCATATGTTGGGTATAAAAAAGTCGCAATTTCAAACTAGGAATACGTGTAGAGAGCCAGAAGTTGGCTCCAAAATATGGCTCAGGCCTCGAAATTGGGATATTTGGGATATTTCGAAAACTGTAGGGGAGTTTGTGCAAAATTTGACTCACTGCTGCTTTCAGGACTTGGCATATGTTGGGTATAAAAAGTCGTAATTTCAAACTGCGAATACGTGCATAGAGCCAGAATTTGGCTCCAAAATATTGCTCAGTCCTCGAAATTGGGATGTTTGGGATATTTTGAAAACTGCAGGGGGGTTTGGAACAAATGTGACCAAACGCCGCTTTCAGTACTTGGCATATGTTGGGTATAAAAAGTCGTAATTTCAAACTGCGAATACGTGCAGAGAGCCAGAAGTTGGCTCCAAAATATTCCTCAGGCATCAAAATTGGGATATTTAGGATATTTCGAAAACTGCAGGGGAGTTTGTGGGAATTGTGACTCACTGTCGCTTTTAGGACTTGGCATATGTTGGGCATAAAATGTCGTAATTTCAAACCGCGAATACGTGCATGGAGCCAGAAGTTGGCTCCAAAATATGGCAAAGGCCTCGAAATTGGGATGTTTGGGATATTTTGAAAACTGCAGGGGGGGTTTGGGACAAATGTGACCAAACGCCGCTCTCAGTACTTGGCATATGTTGGGTATAAAAAAGTCGTAATTTCAAACTGCGAATACGTGCAGAGAGCCAGAATTTGGCTCCAAAATATTGCTCAAGCCTCGAAATTGGGATATTTGGGATATTTCGAAAACTGCAGGGGAGTTTGTGCGAAATGTGACTCACTGCCGCTTTCAGTACTTGGCATATGTTGGGTATAAAAAAGTCGTAATTTCAAACTGCGTATACGTGCATAGAGCCAGAATTTGGCTCCAAAGTACGGCTCAGGCCTCGAAATTGGGATGTTTAGGATATTTTGAAAACTGCAGGAGGGTATGGGACAAATGTCACCAAACGCCGCTTTCAGTAATTGGCATATGTTGGGTATAAAAAAGTCGAAATTTCAAACTGTAAATACGTGCAGAGAGCCAGAATTTGGCTCTATAATATGGCTCAGGCCTTGAAATTAGGATATTTGGGATATTTTGAAAACTGCAGGGAGGTTTGGGACAAATGTGACCAAACGCCGCTTTCAGTACTTGGCATGTGTTGGGTATATAAAGTCGTAATTTCAAACTGCGAATACGTGCAGAGAGCGAGAATTTGGCTCTAAAATATGGCTCAGGCCTCGAAATTGGGATATTTGGGATATTTTGAAAACTGCAGTGGGGATTGGGACAAATGTGACCAAACGCCGCATTCAGAACTTGGCATATGTTGGGTATAAAAAAGTCGCAATTTCAAACTACGAATACGTGCAGAGAGCCAGAATTTGGCTCCAAAATATGGCTCAGGCCTCGAAATTGGGATATTTGGGATATTTCGAAAACTGCAGGGGAGTTTGTGCAAAATGTGACTCACTGCCGCTATCAGGACTTGGCATATGTTGGGTATAAAAAAGTCGAAATTTCAAACTGCGAATACGTGCAGAGAGCCAGAATTTGGCTCTAAAATATGGCTCAGGCCTCGAAATTGGGATATTTGGGATATTTTGAAAACTGCAGTGGGGATTGGGACAAATGTGACCAAACGCCGCTTTCAGAACTTGGCATATGTTGGGTATAAAAAAGTCGCAATTTCAAACTACGAATACGTGCAGAGAGCCAGAATTTGGCTCCAAAATATGGCTCAGGCCTCGAAATTGGGATATTTGGGATATTTCGAAAACTGCAGGGGAGTTTGTGCAAAATGTGACTCACTGCCGCTATCAGGACTTGGCATATGTTGGGTATAAAAAAGTCGAAATTTCAAACTGCGAATACGTGCAGAGAGCCAGAATTTGGCTCTATAATATGGCTCAGGCCTCGAAATTAGGATATTTGGGATATTTTGAAAACTGCAGGGGAGGTTTGGGACAAATGTGACCAAACGCCGCTTTCAGTACTTGGTATATGTTGGGTATAAAAAAGTCGTAATTTCAATCTGCGAATACGTGCATAGAGCCAGAATTTGGCTCCAAAATATGGCTCAGGCCTCGAAATTGGGATGTTTGGGATATTTTGAAAACTGCTGGGAGGTTTGGGACAAATGTGACCAAATGCCGCTTTCAGTACTTGGTATATGTTGGGTATAAAAAGTCGTAATTTCAAACTGCGAATACGTGCAGAGAGCCAGAATTTGGCTCCAAAATATGGCTCAGGCCTCTTAATTGGGTTATTTGGGATATTTCGAAAACTGCAGGGGAGTTTGTGCAAAATGTCACTCACTGCCGCTTTCAGGACTTGGCATATGTTGGGAATAAAAAGTCGTAATTTCAAACTGCGAATACGTGCAAAGAGCTTGTATTTGGCTCCAAAATATGGTTCAGGCCTCGAAATTGGGATGTTTGGGATATTTTGTAAACTGTAGGGAGGTTTGGGACAGATGTAACCAAACGCCGCTTTCAGTACTTGGCATATGTTGGGTATAAAAAGTCGTAATTTCAAACTGTGAATACGTGCAGAGATCCAGAATTTGGCTCTATAATATGGCTCAGGCCTCGAAATTAGGATATTTGAGATATTTTGAAAACTGCAGGGAGGTTTGGGACAAATGTGACCAAACACCGCTTTCAGTACTTGGAATGTGTTGGGTATATAAAGTCGTAATTTCAAACTGCAAATACGTGCAGAGAGCGAGAATTTGGCTCCAAAATATAGCTCAGGCCTCGAAATTGGGATGTTTGGGATATTTTGAAAACTGCAGGGGGGTTTCGGACATTTGTGTCCAAACGGCGCTTTCAATACTTGGCATATGTTGGGTATAAAATAGTCGTAATTTCAAACGGCGAATACGTGCAGAGAGCCAGAATTTGGCTCCAAAATATAGCTCAGGCCTCGAAATTGGGATATTTGGGATATTTCGAAAACTGCAGGGGAGTTTGGGACAAATGTGACCAAACGCCGCTTTCAGTACTTGGCATATGTTGGGTTAGTTATCTTGAGGTTATCTTGAGATGATTTCGGGGCTTTTTAGTGTCCCCGCGGCCCGGTCCTCGACCAGGCCTCCACCCCCAGGAAGCAGTCCGTGACAGCTGACTAACTCCCAGGTACCTATTTACTGCTAGGTAACAGGGGCATTCAGGGTGAAAGAAACTTTGCCCATTTGCTTCTGCCTCGTGCGGGAATCGAACCCACGCCACAGAATTACGAATCCTGCGCGCTATCCACCAGGCTACCAGGCCCCCTGGTAGCCTGGTAGTGGGGTATATAAAGTCGTAATTTGAAACTGCGAATACGTGCAGAGAGCCAGAATTTGGCTCCAAAATATGGCTCAGGCCTAGAAATTGGAATATTTGGGATATTTTGAAAACTGCAAGGGAGTTTGTGCAAAATTTGACTCACTGCCGCTTTCAGGACTTGGCATATGTTGGGTATAAAAAGTCATAATTTCAAACTGCGAATATGTGCATTAGCCATAATTTGGCTCCAAAATACGGCTCAGGCCTCGAAATTGGGATGTTTGGGATATTTTGAAAACTGCAGGGGGGTTTGGGACAGATGTAACCAAACGCCGCTTTCAGTACTTGGCATATGTTGGGTAAAAAAAGTCGTAATTTCAAACTGCGAATACGTGCAGAGAGCCAGAATTTGGCTCTATAATATGGCTCAGGCCTCGAAATTAGGATATTTGGGATATTTTGAAAACTGCAGGGAGGTTTGGGACAAATGTGACCAAACGCCGCTCTCAGTACTTGGCATATGTTGGGTATATAGATTCGTAATTTCAAAATGCGAATACGTGCAGAGAGCGAGAATTTGGCTCCAAAATATGGCTCAGGCCTCGAAATTGGGATGTTTGGGATATTTTGAAAACTGCAGGGGGGTTTGGGATATATGTGACCAAACGCCGCTTTCATTACTAGGCACATGTTGGCTATAAAAAAGTCGTAATTTCAAACGTCGAATACGTGCAGAGAGCCAGAATTTGGCTCCAAAATATAGCTCAGGCCTCGAAATTGGGATATTTGGGATGTTTCCAAAACTGCAGGGGAGTTTGTGCAAAATGTGACTCACTGCCGCTATCAAGACTTGGCATATGCTGGGTATAAAAAGTCGTAATTTCAAACTGCGTATACGTGCATAGAGCCAGAATTTGGCTCGAAAATACGGCTCAGGCCTCGAAATTGGGATGTTTAGGATATTTTGAAAACTGCAGGGAGGTTTGGGTCAAATGTCACCAAACGCCGCTTTCAGTACATCGCATATGTTGGGTATAGAAAAGTCGTAATTTAAAACTGCGAATACGTGCAGAGAGCCAGAATTTGGCTCCAAAATATGGCTCAGGCCTCGAAATTGGAATATTTCGGATATTTTGAAAGCTGCAGGGGAGTTTGTGCAAAATGTGACTCTCTGCCGCTATCAAGACTTGGCATATGTTGGGTATAAAAAAGTCGTAATTTAAAACTGCGAACACGTGCAGAGAGCCAGAATTTGGCTCCAAAATATGGCTCAGGCCTCGAAATTGGAATATTTCGGATATTTTGAAAGCTGCAGGGGAGTTTGTGCAAAATGTGACTCTCTGCCGCTATCAAGACTTGGCATATGTTGGGTATAAAAAAGTCGTAATTTAAAACTGCGAATACGTGCAGAGAGCCAGAATTTGGCTCCAAAATATGGCTCAGGCCTCGAAATTGGAATATTTCGGATATTTTGAAAGCTGCAGGGGAGTTTGTGCAAAATATGACTCACTGCCGCTTTCAGGACTTGGCATATGTTGGGTATAAAAAAGTGATGTGGAAAGCATGGGGGATTTTTGTTTATATTGCAGAATGGTGACTGATAGGGGCTAGTGCGTGATGCTTTCCTACTAATCCAAACCCACTCAGATGCACCTGCTATATTTAGATCAACAACACTGCTGATCTATGATTCATCCAGTGTCTAATGTCACTTAATGGAGAGATTTAGCAAGAGGTCAGCAGCAGATCAACTTTTTCTAAATACCATGTTGGCGATCACAGCAAACAATGAGGGTGAAAAAAAGTTCATTTGCTGAGAGATTGTAATTCAGTAGAACTCCATTCACACTGACTGATGCCAAAATCTAGTACATCCATATCAGCCTGGATAGCTCCAGGGAGCCTCTGGCTCTCACCATGTAATTGATGTTTCATTACATTCATTTTTTTTTTTTACCCTGTCTGTAAGACATTGTTTTCTACAGATAAAATAATAACTATTTGGTATTTTTGAACATCATTCTCATAAATTTCTGCTCTGTTTAATTGAAGCCTTTTTATTTCTGCCATCCAACTATTATGAAGCTAAATGAGCTACGTAACAGCAATCCACGATTAGCAGAACTCACTACCAAACAGGTCAGTAGGAGGGATGAAGTTTGATGCAAATGACAGATAAGGACACACTTTAAAAGGATTCAGTATAAGTAGACAAATAAACGCACAATTTAACAGGAGCATCTCTAAGCAGTAGCGTATATACTAAGCCTACAAACATAGGATTATGCCTAAACAGTAGGAGTGAGTGCTTCCAAAGACACAAAGCCAGTGTTCTAAACACTTATATTCGTCGAGCCCTTACCCACTGCTCAGAATGGAGCAACGTCAGTAGGGAGTTTGAAAGTTAACTGAAGTGTTGGTGAACAATGGATATAGCAACAAAGAAATAAACGCGACAGAAGATACCTGGTTGATACCTGGTACCTGGTTGATGGGGTTCTGGGAGTTCTTCTACTCCCCAAGCCCGGCCCGAGGCCAGGCTCGACTTGTGAGAGTTTGGTCCACCAGGCTGTTGCTTGGAGCGGCCCGTAGGCCCACATACCCACCACAGCCCGGTTGGTCCGGCACTCCTTGGAGGAATAAATCTAGTTTCCTCTTGAAAATGTCCACGGTTGTTCCGGCAATATTTCTTATGCTTGCTGGGAGGACGTTGAACAACCGCGGACATGATGACACCTGGACCAGGTACAATCCTGAACCTAGAACAGAAACCACAACACCTCCAATAATAATATATTACAAATCGGATTTGGAAGGAAGGATTGGGCTACAGGAAGGATTGGTCAACAAGAAGGATTGGGCTACAGGAAAGATTGGGCTACAGGAAGGATTGAGCTTCATCTCCAAATGTATATTTGCCAGATAATTTGGCACTAAAAACAAAACGCATATATTATTGTTTAGACTAAATCCGCTACTCATTACTTTCCTGAAGTTGTCGTATATACACTACAAAATCTGCGTGTAAATCACGACAATTAACACGTGATGAAAATGTGAGTGTCAGACCAGGAAGGAAGAATTGAAACAGGAATTTCCTTAAGTATTTTCGTATTTAATAATACATCTTCAGAAGGGTGTTTCAATTCTTCCTTCGAGGTCTGACACAGTCACTACAGAACATGAATGTATTTCAAATCAAATCAAATGTTTATTTAGGTAAGGTACATACATACAAGAGATTTTACAAAGAGTGATGGATTTATAGATAGGGCTAGTACATACAATGCCTAAAGCCACTATTACGCAAAGCGTTTCGGGCATGAAACGTTGCAACAATGAATAATGAGAGCAATTATTATATGGATGGCGTAATAACAGGGGAACATTAGCGCCTCTGGTGGTCAGATGCTTAACTGTATTAGAGGTTGACAGTTTAGATATTATAGTGAAGTAAGGGTGAGTGGCGCGTCTGGGAGTCCCACTTCTTAACGTGTGGCTCAGTTGTCGACCAGCCGCCGCCTGGCAAGGGTCACGTTGATTACCAGTGTGCAAAAAATAAATGTGTTACAGATATCATTAATCAATCATAATAAAGAAAGAATTGTACGAGGTGTGTACTTCATGTTGTTATTCGTTATTATTTTGTATATTATATGTATTTAGACAAAATATAGAGGAGATTGTCAGGTGGCAGCCATAGGTGTACCCGCTAGTTAAGTCATTAGGGCGCTTGTGGTGGCCTTAATAGCCACGCCAGTAGTTAGCCAGCAATCTTAAGGTTATCTTGAGATGATTTCGGGGCTTAGCGTCCCCGCGGCCCGGTCCTCGACCAGGCCTTCTTTTTCTTACACATCCCCAGGAAGCAGCCCATAGCAGCTGTCTAACTCCCAGGTACTTATTTACTGATAGGTAAACAGGGTCATCAGGGTGAAAGAAAGTGCCCATTTGTTTCAGTCTCCACCGGGGATCGAACCCGGAACCTCAGGATTACGAATCCGAAGCGCTGTCCACTCGGCTGTCAGGCCCCTTAAAACAACCCAAAGAGAAATCTTCGACATATTTTGATGAAAATCTGAATGAAACGAGAAATTTTGGCCACAGATTGTGTGAAGATGGTGGGGGGGGGGGGGGATTGAGGTGGTGCAGGTTAGTACGATGAGCATGATTCAGGATGATGGAAGGAGAAGGGCTCCTATGATGAATTGACCTAAGGGCCACCATCTACAGTGGCCTCGACGGGGACAGGATGGCGGCACCTTGTCAAAGGTCAGCCTTCCTACTCCCTCCACCCTTATTTTATTGAGGATTTGTCTTGTGTATATTGTGAACAAGAGGAATGACTCGGCATTTACGACTTGAGTGGTTAAGCGGGTTCATGGGTTAATAATCCTATGGGGGAAACAACACATCTATTTTCTGTGTTACATTGTGGCTTGTTGAGCTTGAAGCTGTTGTCCAGCCTGTCTGTGTCAAATATGACATTTTAGAGAAGTGGTCTGTATTAATAGCCTCCAATTTGGTCAGTATTATAATTTTTTTTGTTTAATTTGTAATACTGACAAAGTTGGAGGTTATAAATACAAAGCACTTCTCTAAAAGACTTTACAAAGTATAAAGCAATGCATTAAAATAGTATTACAAAGGCCTCGGCTGTTATTTATTTATTTATATATCTATAAGAAGTTACATTGGGTTTCTGAGAGTACACGGCATGATGTGTTTACATTCTTGTAAAGCCACTAGTACGCATAGCGCTTCGGGCAGGGCCTTAATCTAACAGATAATATTAAGTAGGTAATTTCTAGCAAAATTTATAGGCTAATCTATCAAAATCTATAACAATTTAAACATTTATAGTGTTAGTCCTTCAAAGATTCGTGGTAGTGACAGTTGAACAAGTTCTGGCATGATTGTTGTTGCTGTCTTGAACTTTCTCCAAAGCGGAAAATCATTGATGTGTTTTTGAAGTGAAGTTTCCATATTAGGACACAGTAGGCCAGATGGGACCACAACAGAGACTCGTACAGTTCAATATTCAATGTTGTTCGTTTAAGTCAATGATTCGTTTAACTATTCTTAAGGATTGTTTTCATATTAACTGTGAGTCCCAGATGTTCAATGGCTGGTACATCATAACTCCTAGGTAATATTGACTTAAATTTACCAGAGGGCCACCATTTCTCCATAGTGCCCTCTACGGCAACAGGAAGCCGGCGGCTTGTCAAAGGTTCCCCTACGGTTCCTGAGGAGTTTGTCTATCTGTATTTTAAGGGCGCAAACTGCTGCATTATGACATTAAAGGTAGTTTGATAATATGCACAACGTGTCTTGTAGCTAAGGTAATGGTGACTTGTAATGTTTAGCAACAAGTCGCCCTAGATTGTTTAGTGTGTTGACGACGACATTTCGATCCTGGACCATTCTCAAGTCGACTTGTGAATGGTCCAGGACGGACCGAAACGTCGTCATCCCTTCACCTGCTAGTGTGTGGTCTGGTCAAACTACTTCAGCCACGTTATTGTGACTCATCGCCTGCACTTAGTATGTTAACGACTGGGGCGATGGAGTGGTCATATCAGGATGGCAATTGTGCAAATAAGTGTGGAAGATAATTGTTTCCATCTTGTTTACTCTGCGATATGAAATGGTTTCACCTGTAAATGGTAATTTTTAACAATGTAATCACTAGGCTTCTAACGTTGGTTTGGTGCTCAGAGACCATATTCTGTACTTAAGAGGTTTTAAGCATGTTATTAATATAATTTAGGCCAATAAACAGCTAAATAAATTAATAATACACAGTACGTTTATCTAAGGTTAGCAAAAGGTTTGTTTTTAGTGGAAGACCCTAATAAGATAATGTGTTTCTATGTAACTTTAAAAGAACATTGATGCTTAACCATAGCCTCATGAGTCAGAGACAAAAATGTACTCCGTTAGGCTATTGCAGTCTTATCAGTCTTGCCTACTCGCTATTGTTGATACAATCTGTTATTAATCTCCATTGCAATTACACCTTTTCCAGTGATTGGTTCCAGTGTTCTTGAAATTCATAATTGTATTTTCCTACTCGATTGTATTTGAAATAAACTTTATACTTACCCTGGTGCTACATAGCCTTCCCGGTTTGGTGCATTCTTTTGATAATTACTTACTTATACTTGCCCTAAATATATGTAAAAAATATTTTTTCAGGAGTGTGGCACGTGTGGACAAGTGTTGGATCAGAGGAGTCAAGGTAAAGTGCTTATTTAACAACTAGTTCTGGGGAGGAGCGGGTGGAACTAGATGGACGTAGTCAACTTCACATTCTTGTTACACTAACACTGGTTTGTGCCTCGGAGAGGCTGCAGGATCCAGTAAGTTCAGTAGAACTTCGGTTTCAACTCCTTTTGACCATGTCGTAGCTCAGTCGATTACGGCAGCGTCTGGGATGCTCTCGGACGCAGGTTCGAATCCTCGTCCCGGCCCTTGTGGATTTGTACACTCTTGTTAGCAGGCTGAGAGCTTTTCTTTCCCATAGATTTATTTAAAGAAGAGTTAGCAATAAGTCGGCTGGGTTTATTAACGTATTGTTTTTAGGCCCCATTTACATTATGCCGTTCAGTTTTGGTCGCCATACTAAAGAATGGACATAATTCACTAGAACACGTCAGTTAGGATGACAAAGTTAATCCCGCAAATTAGAAAGCTTCCGTATGAAGAGATGTTGGAAAAACCTTAACGTGACATGATTGAAGTGTACAAGTAGATGAATGGGCATAACAAGGAAGCTATTGATAAGGCTTTAAATGAAGATAAGTTTAGATTTAGGAAATACCTGGGTAAATACTGGTTTGGTAACTGGGTTGTGGATTTGCGGAACAAATTACTGGATCATGTGCAGACGACGAGTCACAATAACGTGGCTGAAGTATGTTGACCAGACCACACACTAGAAGGTGAAGGGACAACGACGTTTCGGTCCGTCCTGGACCATTCTCAAGTCTATTGTGGATCATACTACTGGATCACTGGATCAGTTTCTTGACTTACGTTCTACTAGTTTACACTCGGAACGCGACTCTCCAATCAGTTTACATCTGTATCCTCAATTGCTGCTAGGTGATCAAGGGCAAACATTTAACCTTGAATGTTTAATCCAAACCAAATGATGGGTAGCAAAGATGTATGGTAAGGTAAAAGTTGGGTGGCGAGGCAAGTTTTGGGGTGGTGAAGACTTAGAATATTGTTCAATGTGGGTGACAAAGACTTGCTGTGAAGAGTAGGTAAAGAATAAATTGAGAGATAGGAGAATTATCTTAAGATTAGGCTTGGACTGGCTGGCATATGCATTATATATCATTAATGCATACGCCAGGGGGGGGGATGGGAGATCTCCCCAAAGGCATAAACTGCTAGGTCAGGTAATCCACAAACCCATATCCAATGACTCCAAGGTCATGGGAAGCTTGACCTTCCCCTGAAGTTGCACCCACCGTTATATCTGTCTGTATGGCCTGTTTTGCCGCAGTTTGCACAGTGTGCTTCATTATGGCAGGCGAGGCGACTGTGCCCCAATAGATAACAAGCGTAACATCGTTACACAGGGAAGTTGTAGGGCTGGACCTGATACGAGGTTCTGTGTAGTACCACCCGATCAGGGAGGGGCCCATCGAACTTTACACAGACCATGGATGTCGGGTTTGCTGCTCCGCGAATCCCGGTAACTTCCAATAATCCCGCTGATGCACCCCCTAACACATGCAGAGCGGTCTGGATGTTATCCACATCAACACTCTGGTCATTGGGCCAATCTTCCCATACCGGGCCCGAGACTGCTCCTGCGACAATACCTGTCGGCACCTGACGGGCCAGTCCCCCAACTTAATAATGTCGGATACACGGATGTGTGATAGAGCCTCCTTTTTGATGTGTAGCTTCAGTGCTGCACCCCTACCCAGGGTACACGCGGTCTCAGGCAGGCAATGTGGCCACAATACCGAAGCCTCAATTGCTGCACCTAAGGTACGAGGATTTGCAACCACGCACTGAGCTGATTCTGACTGGATTAGGACAACCACAAACGAGGAATGAGGTACCACAGGAGAAAGGTCTTCTGAAGGCAAAGACATTCTCTTAGCATTCCGCTTTGGCGCAGCATCAGCCGACTCATTTTCCAGCAGACGTTTTCCTCTCTGGAACTTGCTGTCAACGTACATGGCGCCCCCGCTCGGGGAGGCGTCCATTAGTGAGGCTCCGGCCTCCCCCGGGGCTGTGAGCCCCTGGGTAGCTGCAGTGAGCACACACTGGCCCAAAAAAGCCATCTGAATTCAAAGATGAGTCCCAGGCGAGGTGTGGAAAGAAAGTCCAGCCAGGGGCGTTCAATCTGCGCGCCGAGATGGCCGACCTTCGGGCGGGAATCTCCTCCACAACCAAATCTTTAGTGTGGACCCCCTCCCCGCTCAGCTCGTTGTTGCCCTTGTGGGGGCTTAGTGGGCGGCTGCCAGAGTGTGATGCTCCTTGGGACAGTCCTCTGTCCTTTTCTAGCCTTGTGCTCCTGCTGCCGTCCTCTCCAATTCTGCTGGGCACCTTTTCCTTTTCCTTCTGTTTCGTTATTCTCCCCCCTCTTTTCCTATCTGCTTGCCGTTTCCTGCCGACCTTTTGCTTGTTCTGGTTCTTCCCTTGGACTTCTTCTATTCTGACGCCCGGGTGCTTGAGGAGGCATACTCTTGCACCCGTAGAACTGTAGTACCCGACGTCGAGAGCGAGGGGAACCTTTTATTGTCAATCCCCCTTTCGTCACTGAACCCGATCTCGACGGACTGTCGGTTTCTTAAGGTGGCGTTTGTGGGGCGTATACTCACGACGCACCCCTAGGAGGCCCCGGCAAGATCGGCGATAGCTTCTTGTTGGGTGTCCTGCCTCTAATTGTGGCTCCATGGTGGGTGTGGGGGCACATTCGTGAATGAATTCTTCTTTTCGTCATGATGATAAACCCTGTTTCGACTGCTTCTGGTTTACCTTCTCAGGCTCGTGGGGTGGGCGACCAAGCCCCCGAGTCGGTCCGTATTGGAAGACCGGGCTCTGTAGCTCCCGCTGCATTGAGCCCCGACCTTGCTCCTCCTTTGGCTTCTCTGACTCCTTCCCCTGGCTCCCCTCCCTCCTCTGTGGTTGGGTCAAGCCCCAAGCCCCCAGTGGTGACTACCTCGTCCCCTGGCGCGGCTCCTTCTCTAGTTGTTACTACTGCGCCTTTTAACCCCTCTCTCTCTGGGGGTTCTCCCCGCCGTCCTCGTCACGGCCGCCCTCGCTCGATTCCTTCCAGTTCTGCTACCTATCAAGCCTTGTTTGGTCCCGCTTCGTGGGCCAAATATTTTGATCTCCTCCCTCTTGATTCTGCGCCTCCTGACGATTTCTCCCTCCATCGACATCTCGTTGATTCCGTGGATGCCTCCATACTTTCAACCCCACTCGTCTCGGTACACGTGTCGTTGCTGCTCCTTCTCAGGATGCTGCTTCCCGCTTGGCTGCCTTATCCTGTCTTGGCGAGACCCCTGTTCGGGTCTCGAAGAACGTTCAGTTGAATGCCAGTGTTGGCACTATTCTGCTCCCGCCCCATGTTGCGACCGGTGTTCGGGACCTGCGCGACTGCCACGACGATATTCGACATATCCTCGCTGCCCAGGGCCATTCTATTCTCCAGGTGGACACGTTTACTCGTCCCCCTCGTGGTAGTCGCCGTCAACCCCTCCGGGTTGTGAAGATTACCTTTGATGGTAGGACCCTTCCGCCCTCTGTCATTCTTGCTGGTGCTAGGTGCTCTGTCTAGGAGTATATTCCTTCTCCTCGGCTCTGCAACAAGTGCTGGAGGTTTGGGCATGGTGCCCTCCGCTGCTCCGGGACTGTCTCTCTCTGTCCTTTGTGTGGTGGCGAAGGTCACTCTAAGGCAGAGTGCACTTCTCCCCAGGCTCGTTGCCTCAACTGCGGTGAGGCCCATCCTACCTTCTCCCGCGCGTGTGTCCATTACAAGCTTGAGGCGGCCGTCCTCAACTTGAAGCACCGGGAGCGTTTATCTTTTCCTGAGGCGAGGCGCCAGGTTCGCTGGCTCCCGCATTATGCTAATATCTCTTATGCTCGCGTGTTGCGCTCTTCCTCTCCTCGTCCTTCCCGCCTTCCTCAGACTCACAACCGTTTCCGGGCCTTGGACCCTGATACGCCCACTGCCCCCTCCTCTGTTCCTTTGGGTTCTCTCCCGAAGGATCCTCCTCCTGGTCCTATGTCTGGGGTTCCCCTTCCTTCTACCCGGTCTGTCGTGTCTCCTGTGTCTTCTTCCTCGTCTCCCTCCGTTCCTCCTTCCCATCCTTCCCCTCCGTCTCTTGACTCTCCCCGCCGCCTGTCGGTGCGGGCTGATGTCCATCGCTCTCCAAACGGCTGTCATGTGTGCTCTCGTTCAGCTTCTCCTGTTGAGACACTAGAATCCGTTGCCCAGTACGTGGTTGCTGGGACACCGGTCTCTTTACGTCAGAAGCGTAAACCTGGCTCCTCTCCTTCCTCCTCCCCAGCAGGTAAGAAGGTTTCGCTTTCTTCCTCGGCCCCTACTTCTGCCTCTCTCGCTCCTTCCCCTCCCATTTCGGTGGTTGCGCCCCCTGTTCCTGCTATGGAGGTTTCTTTAGCCCCCGCTTCCCTCTCAGTTGCTGCCCTTGCTGAGGTACGCTCCCCTCTTTCTACCCCTCCTCTTCCTGCTGCTGTCCTTGACTGCTCCTCTCCGTTGTCTCCTCCTCCTCCTCCTCCTCCTCCTCCGGACCCCGCCCGTCCACCTCTGATCTGTTCTCCCATTTCCTTCCCTCCGTCTTTGCTCAGTTTACCCATGCCCCCTAACCCTGACTTTGCTGACCCTGATCCCGACCCTGATATTCTTTAAAGTGCTCTGTTGCTCTTTCGCCTTTGTTTCTTCCTTGTTCTCTGTTTTTGTCCTTTCTCTTCTCGTCGTTGTCCATTCTTCAATGGAACGTTCGAGGTTATTACGCTAATTTCCTCGAACTCCAACTTCTGATTTCGCGGTTTTCACCCCTTTGTGTCTGTCTCCAGGAGCCGATGCTTGGTGCTCGTCCTGGTCGTTTTCGTGGCTATTCCTTTCTCTCCTCCCCCCCAGCTGTTGCTGGGGCTTCTAATTCTTCTACTCTTTTGATTCGTGCTGATGTTCCCTTTGTTCCTTTACTTTTTCCTTCACCTCTCCATTGTTCTGCTGATCGTGTCTTTGTGGGGAAATGGTACACTGTTTGTTCCATTTATCTCCCCCCGAGTGTCCCGCTTTCTCTTCTTGATTTGAAACACCTAGACTCCTTACTGGAGCCTGTGCTCCTGCTGGGTGACTTCAATTGTCGTCATTCTCTTTGGGGTGGCGTTCTGACGAATACCCGGGGTCGCCTTCTTGAGCCGTTTCTCCTCTCTTCTTCCCTGTCTCTTCTGAATTCTGGTGAGCCCCACTCATTTGGACTCTCGGACTCGCACCCTTTCTTGTCTTGATCTTTCTCTCTGCTCTTCTTCTCTTCACTTAGATTTCACGTGGCAGGTTCTTGATGACCTCCATGGTAGTGATCATTTCCCCATCCTTGTTTCCTTTTTCTCTTTTCGCCCTTCCCTCTCTTTCCCTAGGTGGCAGTTTGCTAAGGCGGACTGGACCCTATTTACCCTAAGTGCTGCTCTCTCTGACCTCTCCCTTCTGCCTCTCTCTCGCGCTCTCCTCCTTTTTCATGAAACTGTCTTCAACGCTGCCCTCCGCTCTATCCCTCGCTCTTCCTCCCGGGGTCCACGGAAGTGCGTTCCCTGGTGGAATGCGAACTGTGCTCGGGCTGTCCGCTGTAAGCGTGCAGCCTGGAAGAGGCACCGCCGTAGGCAGACGACCGATTCTTTTCTTTTCTTTCGGAAAGCGAGTGCGGTGGCCCGTAGGGCCATCCGTACGGCTAAACGTGAATGTTAGGCATCTTATGTCTCAACAATTACGTCCGAAACTCCTCTGGCCCAGATCTGGAGGCGTATCCGCAAGATAGCGGGTAAATTCGTTCCCGATGTTTCACCGGTCCTTCACCTCCATGATACTCTTGTGGCGGACCCGTTGCAGGTCGCTTCCGAACTGGGTTCCCACTTTTCTTCTGTTAGCTCTGGTCTTCATCTTCCCCAGTCTTTTCTTCTTCGTAAACCTGTTCTTGAGTCTCGTCCTTTAGATTTCTGCACTCGTCTTCAACTTCCCTATAATGATCCCTTCTCTCTCTCTGAACTTCGTTCTGCCCTGGCCCTCTGCGGTTCTACGGCGGCGGGCTCCGATGGTATTCATTATGAGATGCTTCGCCATCTCCCTCCGTGCACGTCTCAGTATTTACTGAGTCTGTATAATCGGATCTGGGAGTCGTCGTCAGTCCCTGAGGACTGGCTCGATGCCGTTGTCCTCCCTATTCGCAAACCGGGGTCTCTGGGTACTTCCCCTAAGGACTTTCGCCCTATTGCTCTCACAAGTTGTGTCTGCAAACTCTTTGAACGTATGGTTAACGTTCGTCTGATGTGGTTCCTGGAACACCATCACCTCCTCTCCCCTTCTTAATTTGGTTTCCGCAAGTGCCGCAGCACGACAGATGTCCTGGTGAACTTGGAGGTCTATATTCGTACTGCTTTTGTTGCGAAGACCTCCGTTGTTGCCGTCCTTTTTGACCTGGAAAAGGCTTACGACACCACTTGGCGATATCATATTCTATCTCAACTTCATTCTTTTGGCCTTCGTGGTCGTCTCCCTCTCTTTCTCCGCAGCTTCCTCTCTCGTCGTTCCTTTCGGGTGCGCCTTGGTACCGCGCTCTCTGCCTCTTTTCAGCAATATGAAGGTGTGCCCCAGGGTAGTGTTCTGAGCACTACTCTTTTTCTGGTTGCCCTCAATGGTCTTCTTTCCTCTCTTCCTTCTGGTGTCTTCTCCGCTCTCTATGTCGATGATCTTACCCTTTGCTGTCAGGGTGATGATTCGCCTCTCCTTCAGCGCCGGCTTCAACTTGCAATTGATGCCGTGTCGTCTTGGGCCACCGATCATGGCTTCAAGTTCTCTACTTCTAAGACTTGTGCCATGACTTTTACGCGGAAACGGGTTGTTCTTCGTCCCTCTTTGTCACTTTATGATCATCCCCTTGAATACAAAGAATCCGCAAAGCTTTTGGGGTTATTCCTTGACACTCGTTTGTCTTGGTCTCCCCATATCTCTTACCTTCGTGTTGAGTGCTCTAAGGCCCTTACCCTCCTTCGGGTCTTGTCCCATACTTCTTGGGGAGCGGATAGGCGCACTCTCCTTGCTTTACATTCCTCTCTCGTCCTGTCTAAGCTTGATTATGGTTGCCCTGCTTACTCGTCTGCTTCTCCTACTCTTCGCCATCTTGATGCTTTGCACCATACTGGGTTGCGCCTCAGTTCTGGTGCCTTTCGTTCGACTCCCATCCTTAGCCTGTATGTTGACGCTGGCTTCCTGTCTCTCCAGGACCGCCGTGATCGCTACTGTCTTCGCTATCTTGCGCGGTCCTTACAACATCCTTCCTCTCGCCTCTGTCGTGCTTTAACTTTTACCCCTCCTGCGGTTTCTGTTCCTCTTCATCAGCTCCCTCTTTCTGTCCGGTTATCTCGCCTGCAGGATTCTCTTTCCGTTCGTATTTCTAATGTTTCTCCTCGTGTTGTTCCTTCTTTGCCCCCGTGGAGAGTTCCTCTTCCGCGGTTTTGTACTTCCTTGACCCGTATCACTAAAGCTTTTACCCCTCCCACGGTTCTAAAACGCCTTTTCCTTGAGCACTTTTCTTCTCACTCCCGCTCCGTTTCTGTCTTCACCGATGGGTCTAAGTCGGCGGACGGTGTTGGCTACTCTGTTGTTTTTCCTGATTGCACTTATATGTGTCGCTTACCTCCGGAGACTAGCATCTTTACAGCGGAACTTTATGCGATTCTCTATGATCTTCGTCTCCTGCTTTCTCGTTGTCAGTCTTCCTTTGTGGTTGTTGTTGACTCTCGTAGTGCCCTCATGGCTCTCGGGTCCTTTAATCCGGTTCATCCAGTAGTTGTCGAGATCCAACATTGGCTGTTTCTTGTTCACAGTAAATTTAAGTCGGTTGAGTTTTGTTGGGTTCCCAGCCATATTGGTGTGTCTTTAAATGAGCGTGCGGATGCTGCCGCCAAGGAAGCTGTCCGCTCGTCCCATCTCTCGTAAAGGCGTTCCGTATTCCGACTTTTACCCGGTTATCCATTCCTCAGTCCTTACCCCGTTGGCAGGCTTCTTGGTTGTCTGTTTCTGGTAACAAGCTACGTACTCTTAAATGTTGTGTTTCCTTGTGGCCGTCCTCCTTCCACCGTAACCGGCGGTGGGAAACAGCTCTGGCGAGGTTGCGTAGTGGCCATACTTGCTTAACCCATGGTCACTTGATGGAGCGCAGCCCTGCTCCTTATTGTCCTAGTTGCATTGTCCCTCTTACGGACGTGCATGTCCTTCTTGAATGTCCTGACTTCCAGGACGAGCGTGTGTCTTGCTTTCCGACCGCCCCTCGCGGTCACCTGTCCCTCGATAGAATTCTTGGTGACTCAGATACTTTTGATATCGTTCGCCTTATGCGTTTTTGTTCTCGTATTGGCATCCTTGGTGATATTTAGCGCCCTCTGATTATTTTGCGCATTTGATGGTGATACATAGCCTTCCCGGTTTGGTGCCTTCTTTTGATAATTACTTACTTACTTCCTTATTCGTCAGCCTACTTCCAGCTGGAAATGTGGACGAGAGCACAGTTGACGGCCCATCAGGTTATCTTGAGGTGCTTCCGGGGCTTAGCGTCCCCGCGGCCCGGTCCTAGACCAGGCCTCCTTTTTGTTACACATCACCAGGAAGCAGCCCCGTAGCAGCTGTAACTCCCAGGTACCTATTTACTGCTAGGTGAATAGGGGCATCAGGGTGTAAGAAACTCTGCCCATTTATTTCCGCCTCCACCGGGGATCGAACCCGGAACCTCAGGACTACGAATCCCGAGCGCTGTCCACTCAGCTGTCAGGCCCCAACTGCGTCGGGGTCGAGGACAGCTCGCCAATATATGTCAAGGCACTCACTATTAGCATTAAGGCACACTCCTATTTTGTTTTCCTTAGTAGTGTGACTGCCACCATTCTAGTCCCAGACAGTTACGCTTAAATTCACTCTTTAACTCGTTAGAAACCTATTTGCTATTTTTTAATGGCTATTGTCGAACAGTTTTTCTTGACGTGGGCCTAAATTATGACATCTCCTGTAGGTATGCAACAGAGCTCCCTGACGGCTGAGAGGACACTGCTCGGGATTCGTAGTCCTAAGGTTATGGGTTCGATCGCCCGGTGGAGGCGGAAACAAATGGACAGTTTCTTTCACCCTGATTCACCTGTTCATCTAGCAGTAAATAGGTACCTGGGAATTACAGCTGCTACGGGGCTGCTTGCTGGGGATGTATAACAAAAAGAAGGCCTGGTCAAGGACCGGGCCGCGGGGACGGTAAGCCTCGAAATCATCTCAAGATAACCTCAAGATGCTGATATATCTGAAGGTTCCTGATGCTGGGCGCATGCTTCAACTTATTCATTCATGCAAGCAGTAGAGAGAAGTTCCGTACTACATTTCGCACACAGCCATAACCACTCTACTTGGCCTAGTAAGCAAGGCCTAATTTACTTAACAGGCAGAATGATTTTCTTAATGTTCAAATAATTATTTCCAAATTATTTAATTCTAAATTAATTTTTCATTCCAAATACAAATTATTTGTATATTACGTACCTTAATTACCGACGTTATCGTGATAGGTTAGATTAGGAGAGTTAAGTCGCTTAGGTTAGTTTGGCTCTGCTCGAATTGATTACACTCCCAAAAATTTTCATGTATAATGAAACTCTAAACCACATCATTTCATGTTTAAAAATGTATGAAAATTCAACTTTCAGGAAAATTCTGCTTGCTAGGCAACTCCCGCTATTAGGCACGACATATATACAAACAGAATAGATAATAACTGTACGGTTTATTTATCGTACACTGGTGGAACCTTCATGGGAATATGGATGGGTATATCATGGGTATATGTATCTACACCTTCATGAGTGTAGATGGATGAGTAGGAAAATGGGTCAAGCACGCGCACTGGGTCAAGCACGAACGCTGAGTCAAGTGCACACACACTTCCATCTGTTTACGTACATTCATTCACACAGGTGCTCAAATACAGAAAGAAAAAAACACCGATGGAAAACAACGAATACACTTAGTTTCTCTCAGGGAGGCTCACATCCACACTGAAATCTCCGGCCATACTAGCGAGCTCCCTCGCTCCATCTCTCACTAACGTAACTATACATCTGCGTTATCAGCGGGAACTTCCAACAGGGCTCGTTATCTTGTCCCAGATCGCTGACCCGCCAAGGCAGATGCCAACTTGCCTCAACACTACACAAATTTCTGCTCATTTGTAGCACAGGGAACGTGAGGGGCGAATGTAACTCAAAGTCGCTGCACGATTTTTCTTAAGTCTCTTGAAGAGGGACTTAAGAAAATCTGTCTTCGTGAATTTTGAAAGATGGTCGTAATTCGCCGCTCTTGTAAAGTTTCGTCTCTTAGTGTGGAGTGAACGGAGATATGATCTCCAGTGTGAAGCTACCATCAAGGGACGAGAATGTAGACATTTAGTTACTCTGAACTGGATAACAATGTTAAAGAACGTTTATTGAGCCAATAAAATACATCTCGAGGGGATAGAGTAGCTTAGGCAATTTCTACCACCTCATAACACTTTTGTATCAGTATAAACATTTAATTATTAACTTGGTACAAAATAGAAGTAAAACTTGGTGATTGGTAGACATAAATAACATGAAAGTCCGCCCCCCCCTTCTAACAAAAACAGTTAGTCTTAATGATCATAACTCACGCTCACCTTATAATCTCAAAAATTATAAGCTAACTCTGCAATTTATTTCTCCAAGGGTGCCCTTCTACTTGAGGTTAATGTAATGTTGAGTTTGCTCAAATTATGCTCCATATTGCATATTATGTGTGTACTCCTGTGGTATATATATGTATTTCTTTTTAAATAATTAACCCGTCAACGTCAACTGTGGTGGTCAGTTTATCATTTTATTTTTACGTTGTCGTTGCCTGACGATGCCGGCTCTGTGGCGAGCAGTGGTGCCCTGACTTATGTCAGTGTCCATGGTGCGCCCCTGGAGTTCCCTGATGACCTCCTCCGGCGTTACTTCGGGGGTTTTGGTACTGTTGTCAGCGTGCGGGTGAACACGCTCTCCTCGGGGCGGTATGCTGGGAGGCGTACAAACATTTGCACGTTGGGGATGCGCCTGCGGTCGGATATACCTTCTTCTGTCCGGCTTATGGGGTACTACGTCCGGGTGTATTATGCCCGGCAGCCTCGTACTGGTTTCCGGTGTGGCCTGTTGGGGCATCAGGCTGCCGGGTGCTCTGCGGCCCCTGCAGCTCCTGTCAACTTGTTCCGCGACGAGGATTTCCCGCCGCTCCCTCTGGCGGCAGTCTCCGGTGATGTTGATGAGGTGGTGCGCGTCCCGTCTGCTGCTGCAGCTTCCCCGGCGGCGCCTGCCATTCCTCCGGTGGGGGCGAGTGGCGACTTCTCGCCTCAAGAGTTCTACCATCTGGGTCCCCAGTTTGCAGGTGTTTGTTGCCCCGGTTCCAGATGTTATGGCGTCCCCGGTGGATGGACGAGACCCTTGGCAATGGGTGCTCTGGGAGGCGTTCAATGTGAGGTTCCCGCGGGCCAAGTTCCCGGGCAAGTATGTGCTCTGATTTCTTGTGTGTTTGCTCTGACATGCTGTGTGTCCTTCTGGCTGTTTGTTTGCCCTGTTCTATTATGTGCTTCTGCCTCTCCCTTTGTGCGTAGCTTTGCCGTGTGGCATATTAGTTTCTAGTGCTTTGCGTCACTCGTTTCGCGTTTTGGCTTAGCATTTCGCCTTTCCTGGCTTTGCGATTTCACCCTTCACGGGTACGCCGGGGCGCATCCGATCCCACGATCGTCGTTGCCCCTAACTCAACAACGACAACGACAACACCGTAGAGGGTCCCCTCCACCTGGACTAGGTACAGGGACCTTCTACAGTGTAAGTTATTTTTGGGGGATGTATTCGGTGTATGAGGAATTTCAGTGTTAAAGCATGCCTTCCGAGTGTGTGTGTGTGTGTGTGTGAGAGAGGCGTGGTTAAGTATTTTAGAAGTGTAGAGAGAAGTGTACCACTCACAGCTTTAAAATCTCTAATACAAACAGTTGTGCAATGCATTTTAATAGGAAACATTATCCACTAGGCACCATTGCGCAATTATATTACTTGATACTATATGGATTATGCAGAACTGCTTAGAATGATCTTTAACACCTGGCTATATTGGTCATGTCATGTTAAATTTGTGCACTCTGAATGCTCAAAGACCCTTTCTTTATTCAGTGTTGTCACATACCTCATGGGGGTGTGGATAGGCAAACACTGAACCAGTTAAACTTGCCTCGTAGTACTTTCATAGCTCGGTAATTTGGAATCTGTTAAGCAGAATCTCCAAATAATTTTACCTTTAAAGTGAATTACTATTTGGGTTTAAAAGGTTCTACCGAATGAGTAAGTCGGATTAAATAGTCTAACACCAGAAATGTTATTCGGTTTGGTTGCCTAGAGCACATACAAACACTAGACATTACCAGGCAATCCAGGATTCCTCTATACCTTACCTTATGCTGTAAACATTGCCACAACCCTGTAATTTATTTATTTAAATGGCCACGGTGAGGCATACAAAACTGCAGATTATAATGTTGTTAGTTATCCACTGGGCTGAATGAAGTCCTTTGACACCTGTATCGTGCTTCAATTTACTCACTGGATCACCCTGTCACTGGACTCGTCTGTAGGAAGTATCTCAAATTATCTTGGATCATTAATAGATGACTTGGGGGGTAGAAGAGAGTTGCAGTGTTTGTCGTGGCCCTCAGTTGTTCCTGGTTTTAGAGTCGACTTAGTTTTCGAAATATTTTTGTTGGCCAGTGTTGAATTTTTTTGGAAGTGGGTATGTTTTTGTAAAGAGGGCAGGGCAAGGAGGGGGGGGGGTTCTCCGAGCTTGGATACACTTATCTAAATGATTACTATGAGACTACTGTATTACTATACACCAGAGATTTATACATTAGAATAACTACCTTCTTTTCCTTAAAGTCAAAAGGTCGGTTGATTTTTTGTTCTAGGGGGTTTTGTTAGTATTGTTTTTTCACTGCATCACCCCTCCGTGGTGCCTCCTTGCCGTGGTGCCTCCGTGGTGCCTCCTTGCCGTGGTGCCTCCGTGGTGCCTCCTTGCCGTGGTGTCTCCGTGGTGCCTCCTTGCCGTGGTGAGGGGCTCACGTACACCTCCCAGGGACCGGTGTGGGTTGCCTTTGCCCCCTCTCCTGCCCCCTCTTTGTGTGGTGTACGTGCGGAAGGGACCCACGTAGGGGCTTTGTGAGCCATCGGACCACCCGCTGGAGGGGTCGCCTGTGAGGGGCCGCCCTGAGTGGATGGTTGGGTGTCCAGGCTGGTGCGATAGGGGGACTGGGGTCTTAGCACCAGTGTGGGAGAATGAACGATGTAGTAGGACTCCCCTGTTGAAAAGGGGGAGCACCGTTGGGGCTTCCTACACTGGCCAGCGCTCGGCCTCCCTGGCTGCCCTGGTAGGTGGTATCCCTTGGTTCCAGGTCCCAAACTTTTGAAATTGTTTGCTGCATGGATGACGACACGACTTCTCTCACCCAGGCTCATGGTGTGTGCGACCAGGCCCGTGAGTCGGACCGTCCTGGAAGACCGGGATCTGTAGCCCCGGCTACAGGGCCCGGTTTAGACCCAGACCGGGCTCTTCCTCCCTGCTCCCCTCCCTCCTCTGTGGTTGTGTCGAGCCCCAAGCTTGCTGTGGTGACCGCCTCGTCCCCTTGCACGGCTCCATCTCTTATTGTGACTACTGCACCTTATGATCCGTCTCTCTCTAAAGGTTCTCATCGCTGTCCCCGCCACGGCCGCTCTCGTATGCTCCCTTCCCATACCGTGCTTTCTTTGGTCCTGCTACGTGGACTAAGTACTTTCACCTCCATCCTTTAGATTCGACTCCTCCTGACGATTTTTCCCTTCATAGGCATTTTGTAGATTCAGTAGATGTCTCTGTTACCTTCAACCCCACCTGTCTTGGTACCCGTTTCGTTGCTGCTCCTTCTCAGGATGCGGCCACCCACTTGGCCGCCTTATCCTGCATTGGTGAGACCTCTGTTCGGGTCTCCAAGAAAGCTCAGTTAAATGCCAGTGTTGGCACTATTCTCCTCCTGCACCATATTGTAACTGGTGTTAGGAATCTAAAAGACTGCCACGAGGATATCAAGCATAACCTCGAGGCCCAGGGTTATTCTGTCCTCCAGGTGGATACGTGTACTCGTCCCCCTCGTGGTAGTCGCCGTCAACCCCTCCGGGTTGTGAAGATTACCTTTGATGGTAGGACCCTTCCGCCCTCTGTCATTCTTGCTGGTGCCAGAAGCTCCGTCCAGGAGTATATTCCATCTCCTCGGCTCTGCAATAAGTGTTGGAGGTTTGGGCATGGTGCCCTCAAATGCTCTAGTCTTTTCTCCCTCTGTCCCATGTGTGGAGGCGAGGGTCACTCTAAGTTGGTGTGCACTTCCCCCCAGGCCCCCCGCTGCCTCAATTACGGTGAGGCCCACCTTACCTTCTCCCACACGTGTATACGTTACAAACTTGAGGCGGCCGTCCTAAACTTGAAGCACCGGGACCGTTTGTCTTTTCCTGAGGCTCGGCGCCAAGTTCATCGTCTCCCCTCTTTCGCTGGTGTCTCCTATGCTCGCGTGGTGCGCTCTTCCTCTCCTCGTCCTTCCCACCTTCCTCAGTCTCACAACCGTTTCCAAGCCTTAGACCCGGACATGTCCACCACCACCACCACCTCCCCCGTTTCCTTCCTTTCTGTCCCGTAGGGTCCCCCTCCTGGTTCTCTGTTTAGGGTTTCCCTTCTTTCTACCCAGTCTGTCATGTCTCCTGTGTCTTCTTTCTCCTCTCCCTCTGGTCCTCCTTCCCTTCATTCTCCTCTGTCTCTTGGCTCTCCACGCCGCCTGACTGTGCGGGCCGATGTCCATCGCTCTCCTGGTGGTCGTGTTGTTCGCTCTCGCTCTTCTTCTCCTCCTATTGAGACGCTAGAGTCTGTTGCCAGTACATTGGTGCTGGGACGCCAGTCTCTTTGAGTCAGAAGCAGAAACCTGGCTCCTCTCTTTCCTCCTCCCTGGTAAGTATGAAGGCTTTGCTTTCTTCTTCGCCCCTATATCTGATTTTATCGTTCCTTCCCCTCCCGCTTTGGTGGTGGAGCCCCCTGTTCCAACTGTGGAGGTTTCTTTAGCCCCCGGTTCCGTCTCAGTTTCTGCCCTTGCTGAGGTGCACTCCCCCTCTTTCTGCCCCTCCTCCTCCTCTTCCTCTTCTCCTCCTCGAGACCTTGCTCGTCCACCTCTGGTCTGCCCTCCCACTCCTTTCCCTCCTTCTATGCTCAGTTTACCCATGCCCCCTAACCCTGACTTCACTGACCCTGATCCTGTGCTTCTTTAACGTGCTGTGTTCCTTTTTCACCTTTGTTTCTTTTTTGCTCTCTGTTGCTATCCTTTATCTTTTTGCCAATGTATATTCTTCAATGGAACATTCGTGGATATTACGCCAATTTCCTTGACCTCCCACTTCTAATTTCACAGTTTTTGCCCCTTTGTGTCTGTCTCCAGGAGCCGATGCTTAGTGCTCGTCCTGGTCGCTTCCGTGCCCCCCCCCCTCCCAGCTGTTGCTGGGGCCCATAACTCTTCTGCTCTCTTGATTTGCCCAGATGTTCCCTTCGTCCCCTTACTTTTTTCCTCGCCTCTCCACTGTTCTGCTGACTGTGTCTTTGTGCTTAATGGTACACGGTTTGTTCCATTTATCTCCCCCCTGCTGTCCCACTTTCTCTTCCCAATTTTAAACACCTCCTGGACTCCTTGCCAGAGCCTGTGCTCCTGCTGGAAGATTTGAATTGTCGTCATGCCCTTTGGGGTGATGTGCTGACAAACACCCGGGGTCGCCTCCTTGAAACTTTCATCCTCTCTTCTTCCCTGTCCCTTTTGAATTCTCGTGAGCCCACTCATTTGGACTCTCGGACTCGCTCCATTTCCTGTCTCGATCTTTCTCTGTGCTCGTCATCCCTTTCCTTAGATTTCGGGTGACAGGTCCTTGATGACCTCCATGGCAGTGACCATTATCCTATCCTTGTTACCTTTTTCTCTTTTCACCCTCCTCTCTCCTTCCCTAGGTGGCGGTTTGCCGAGCCTGACTGGCGCCTCTTTACTCTCCGTGCTACTATTTCCGACCTCTCCATTCTGCCTCTCCCTCGCGCCCTCCTTCTTTTTCATGACATTGTCTTTGACGCTGCCCTCCGCTCTATTCCTCGCTCTTCCTCTCGGGGAACACAAAAGTGTGTTCCCTGGTCGAATGTGGACTGAGCTCAGGCTGTCCGCTGTAAGCGTGCAGCCTGGAAGAGACATTGCCGCCGGCAAACGGTTGAGTCTTTTGTTTTGTTTCGGAAGGCGAGTGCGGTGGCCCGTAGGACCACCCGTACAGCTAAATGTGCATCCTGGATGTCTTATGTCTCCACCGTTACGTCTGAAACTCCTCTACCACTGGTCTGGAAGCGTATCCGCAAGATAGCGGGTAAGTTCGTTCCCGATGTCTCGCTGGTCCTTCGCCTCCGTGGTGCTCTTGTGGCGAACCTGTTGCAGGTCGCGACCGAACTGGGTTCCCACTTTTCATCTGTTAGTTCTGGTTCTCATCTTCCCCAATCCTTCCTTTTTCGTAAGCCTATTCTTGAATCTCGTCCTTTAGATTTCTGTACTCATCTTTGCCTTCCTTATAATGATCCCCTCTCTCTCTCTCTCTCTCTCTGAGCTTCAGTCTGCCCTAGCTCTCTGCGGTTCTACGGTGGCGGGCTCCGAAGGCATTCATTATTCATTATGAAATGCTACGCCATCTCCCTCCGTGCACGTCTCAGTATTTACTGAGTCTGTACAATCAGGTCTGGGAGTCGTCGTCAGTCTCTGAGGACTGGCTCGATGCTGTTGTCCTCCCTATTTGGAAACTAGGGCCTCTCAGGTCATTCCCCAAGGACTTCCGCCCTATTGCCCTCACGAGTTGTCTCCAAGCTCTTTGAATGTATGGTTAACGTTCGTTTGATGTGGTTCTTAGAGCACTATCACCACCTCTCCCCTTCTCAATTTGGTTTTCGCAAGTGCCGCAGCACAACGGATATCCTGGTAAACTTGGAGGTCTATATTCGTACTGCTGTTCCTGCGAAGACCTCCGTTGTTGCCGTCCTTTTTGACCTGGAAAAGACTTAGACATTACCTGGCGGTATCATATTCTGTCTCAACTTCAATCTTTTGGCCTATGTGGGAATCTCCCTCTCTTCCTCCAGAGTTTCCTCTCTCGTCGTTCCTTTCGTGTGCAGCTTGGTTCCACTCTCTCTGCCTCTTTTAGGCAGTATGAGGGTGTACCCCAGGGTAGTGTTCTGAGCACTACTCTTTTTCTAGTTACCAAATTTTAAGTTTCTTTTTATACCCAACATATGCCAAGTACTGAAAGCGGCAGTGAGTCACATTTTGCACAAACTCCCCTGCAGTTTTCAAAATATTCCAAATATCCCAATTTCGAGGCCTGAGCCATATTTTGGAGCCAAATTCTGGCTCTCTGCACGTATTTGCAGTTTGATATTACGACTTTTTTATACCCAACATATGGGAAGTACTGAAAGCGGCGTTTGGTCACATTTGCCCCAAACCTCCCTGCAGTTTTCAAAATATCCAAAATATCCCAATTTCGAGGCGTGAGCCATATTTTGGAGCCAAATTCTGGCTCTCTGCACGTATTCGCAGTTTGAAATTACGACTTTTTTATACCCAACATATGCGAAGTACTGAAAGCGGCGTTTGGTCACATTTGTACCAAACCTCCCTGCAGTTTTCAAAATAACCCAAACATCCCAATTTCGAGGCCTGAGCCATATTTTGGAGCCAAATTGTGGCTCTCTGCACGTATTCGAAGTTTGAAATTGCGACTTTTTTATACCCAACATATGCCAAGTATTGAAAGCGGCGTTTGGTCATATTTGTCCCAAATTGGGATGTTTGCAATATTTTGAAAACTGCAGGGGAGTTTGTGCAAAATGTGACTCACTGCCTCGTCCAGTACTTGGCATATGTTGGGTATAAAAATTCGTAATATCAAACTGCGAATACGTGCAGAGAGCCAGAATTTGGCTCAAAAATATGGCTCAGGCCTCGAAATTGAGATATTTGGGATATTTTGAAAACTGCAGGGAGGTTTGGGACAAATGTGACCAAACGCCGCTTTCAGTACTTGGCATATGTAGGGTATAAAAAAGTCCCAATTTCAAACTTCGAATATGTGCAGAGAGCCAGAATTTGGCTCCAAAATATGGCTCAGGCCTCGATATTAGGATGTTTGGGATATTTTGAAAACTGCAGGGGAGTTTGTGCAGAATGTGGCTCACTGCCTCTTTCAGTACTTGGCATATGTTGGGTATAAAAGAGTCGTTATTTCAAACTGTGAATAAGTGCAGAGAGCCAGAATTTGGCTCCAAAATATGGCTCAGGCCTCGAAATTGGGATATTTGGGATATTTTGAAAACTGCAGGGGAGTTTGTGCAAAATGTGGCTCACTGCCGCTTTCAGTACTTGGCATATGTTGGATATAAATAGTCGTAATATCAAACTGCGAATACGTGCAGAGAGCCAGAATTTGGCTCCAAAATATGGCTCAGGCCTCGAAATTGGGATATTTGGGATATTTTGAAAACTGCAGGGGAGTTTGTGCAAAATGTGACTCACTGCCGCTTTCAGTACTTGGCATATGCTGGCTATAAAAAGTCGTAATATCGAACTGCGAATACGTGCAGAGAGCCAGAATTTGGCTATAAAATATAGCTCAGGCCTCGAAATTGGGATATTTGGGATATTTTGAAAACTGCAGGGAGGTTTGGGACAAATGTGACCAAATGCCGCTTTCAGTACTTGGCATATTTTGGGTATAAAAAGTCGTAATTTCAAACTGCGAATACGTGCAGAGAGCCTGAATTTGGCTCCAAAATATGACTCAGGCCTCAAAATTGGGATGTTTGGGATATTTTGAAAATGGCAGGGGGGATTGGGACAAATGTGACCAAACGGCGCATTCAGTACTTGGCATATGTTGGGTATAAAAAAGTCGTAATTTCAAACTGCGAATACGTGCAAAGAGCCAGAATTTGGCTCCAAAATATGGCTCAGGCCTCGAAATTGGGAAGTTTGGGATATTTTGAAAACTGCAGTGGAGTTTGTGCAAAATGTGGCTCACTGCCCCTTTCAGTACTTGGCATATGTTGGGTATAAAAAGTCGTAATTTAAAACTGCGAATACGTGCAGAGAGCCAGAATTTGGCTCCAAAATATGGTTCAGGCCTCAATATTGGGATGTTTGGGATATTTTGAAAACTGCAGGGAGGTTTGGGACAAATGTGACCATATGCCGCTTTCAGTACTTCGAGTATGTTGGGTATAAAAAAGTCGCAATTTCAAAAAGCGAATAGGTGCAGAGAGCCAGAATTTGGCTCTAAAATATGGCTCAGGCCTCGAAATTGGGATGTTTGGGATATTTTGAAAACTGCAGGGGAGTTTGTGCAAAATGTGACTCACTGCCTCGTCCAGTACTTGGCATATGTTGGGTATAAAAAGTCGTAATATCAAACTGCGAATACGTGCAGAGAGCCAAAATTTGGCTCCAAAATATGGCTCAGGCCTCGAAATTGAGATATTTGAGATATTTTGAAAACTGCAAGGAAGTTTGGGACAAATGTGACCAAACGCCGCTTTCAGTACTTGGCATATGTTGGGTATAAAAAGTCGGAATTTCAAACTGCGAATAAGTGCAGAGAGCCAGAATTTTGCTCCAAAATATGGCTCAGGCCTCGAAATTGGGATATTTTGGATATTTCGAAGACTGCAGGGGAGTTTGTGCAAAATGTGACTCACTGCCGCTTTCAGTACTTGGCATATGTTGGGTATAAAAAGTCGTAATATCGAAATGCGAATACGTGCAGAGAGCCAGATTTTGTCTATAAAATATAGCTCAGGCCTCGAAATTGGGATATTTGGGATATTTTGAAAACTGCAGGGAGGTTTGGGACAAATGTGACCAAACGCCGCTTTCAGTACTTGGCATATGTTGGGTATAAAAAGTAGTAATTTCAAACTGCGAATACATGCATAGAGCCAGAATTTGGCTCTAAAATATGGCTCAGGCCTCGAAATTGGGATGTTTGGGATATTTTAAAAACTGCGGGTGGGTTTGGGACAAATATGACCAAACGCCGCTTTCAGAACTTGGCAAATGTTGGGTATAAAAAGTCGTAATTTCAAAGTGCGAATACGTGCAGAGAGCCAGAATTTGGCTCCAAAATGTGAATCAGGCCATAAAATTGGGATGTTTGGGATATTTGGAAAACTGAAGGGGGGATTGGGCTAAATGTGACCAAACGCCGTTTTCAAGACTTGTCATATTTTGGGTATAAAAAAGTCGCAATTTTAAACTGCGAATATGTGCAGAGAGCCAGAATTTGGCTCCAAAATACGGCTCAGGCCTCGATATTGGGATATTTAGGATATTTCAAAAACTGAAGGGGGGTTTGGGACAAATGTGACCAAACGCCGCATTCAGTACTTGGCATATGTTGGGTATAAAAAAGTCGAAATATCAAACTGCGAATACGTGCAGAGAGCCAAAATTTGGCTCCAAAATATGGCTCAGGCCTCGAAATTGAGATATTTGGGATATTTTGAAAACTGCACGGGGGTTTGGGACAAATGTGACCAAACGCCGCTTTCAGTACTTGGCATATGTTGGGTATAAAATAGTCGATATTTCAAACTGCGAATACGTGCAGAGAGCCAGAAATTGTCTATAAAATATGGCTCAGGCCTCGAAATTGGGATATTTGGGATTTTTCGAAAACTGCAGGGGAGTTTGTGCAAAATGTGACTCACTGCCGCTTTCAGGACTTGGCATATGTTGGGTATAAAAAGTCATAATTTCAAACTGCGAATACGTGCAGTGAGCCATAATTTTGCTAAAAAATATAGCTCAGGCCTCGAAATTGGGATGTTTGGGATATTTTGAAAACTGCAGTGGGGGTTTGGGACAAATGTGACCAAACGCCGCAGAACAGTACTTGGCATATGTTGGGTATAAAAAAGTTGAAATTTCAAACTGCGAATACGTGCAGAGAGCCAGAATTTGGCTCCAAAATATGGCTCAGGCCTCGAAATTGGGATATTTAGGATATTTCGAATACTGCAGGGGAGTTTGTTCGAAATGTGACTCACTGCCGCTTTCAGGACTCGGCATATGTTCTGTATAAAATGTCGTAATTTCAAACCGCGAATACGTGCATAGAGCCAGAATTTGGCTCCAAAATATTGCTGAGGCCTCGAAATTGGGATATTTGGGATATTTCGAAAACTGCGGGGGGGTTTGGGACAAATGTGACCAAACGCATTGGCATACGTTGGTTATAAAAAGTCGTAATTTTAAACTGCGAGTATGTGCAGAGAGCCAGAATTTTGCTCCAAAATATGGCTCAGGCCTCGAAATTGGGATGTTTGGGATATTTTGAAAACTGCGGGGGGGTTTGGGACAAATGTGACCAAACGCCGCTTTCAGTACTTGCCATATGTTGGGTATAAAAAAGTCGCAATTTCAAACTGCGAATACGTGCAGAAAGCCAGAATTTGGCTCCAAAATATGGCTCAGGCATCGAAATTGGTATATTTGGGATATTTCGAAAACAGCAGGGGAGTTCGTGCAAAATGTGACTCACTGCCGCTTTCAGTACTTGGCATATGTTGGGTATAAAAAGTCGTAATATCGAAATGCGAATACGTGCAGAGAGCCAGAATTTGTCTATAAAATATAGCTCAGGCCTCAAAATTGGGATATTTGGGATATTTTGAAAACTGCAGGGAGGTTTGGGACAAATGTGACCAAACGCCGCTTTCAGTACTTGGCATATGTTGGGTATAAAAAGTAGTAATTTCAAACTGCGAGTACGTGCAGAGAGCCAGAATTTGGGTCCAAAATATGGCTCAGGCTTCGAAATTGGGATATTTAGGATATTTCGAAAACTGCAGGGGAGTTTGTGCAAAATGTGACTCACTGCCACTTTCAGGACTTGGCAAATGTTGGGTATAAAAAGTTGTAATTTTAAACTGCGAATACATGCATAGAGCCAGAATTTGGCTCTAAAATATGGCTCAGGCCTCGAAATTGGGATGTTTGGTATATTTTAAAAACTGCGGGGAGGTTTGGGACAAATATGACCAAACGCCGCTTTCAGAACTTGGCAAATGTTGGGTATAAAAAGTCGTAATTTCAAAGTGCGAATACGTGCAGAGAGAGAGAATTTGGCTCCAAAATGTGAATCAGGCCATAAAATTGGGATGTTTGGGATATTTGGAAAACTGAAGGAGGGATTGGGCTAAATGTGACCAAACGCCGTTTTCAAGACTTGTCATATGTTGGGTATAAAAAAGTCGCAATTTTAAACTGCGAATATGTGCAGAGAGCCAGAATTTGGCTCCAAAATACGGCTCAGGCCTCGATATTGGGATATTTAGGATATTTCGAAAACAGAAGGGGGGTTTGTGACAAATGTGACCAAACGCCGCATTCAGTACTTGGCATATGTTGGGTATAAAAAAGTCGAAATTTCAAACTGCGAATACGTGCAGAGAGCCAGAATTTGGCTCCAAAATATGGCTCAGGCCTCGAAATTGGGATGTTTGGGATATTTTGAAAACTGCAGGGGAATTTGTGCAAAATGTGACTCACTGCCGCTTTAAGTACTTGGCATATGTTGGGTATAAAATGTCGTAATATCAAACTGCGAATACGTGCAGAGATCCAGAATTTGGCTCCAAAATATGGCTCAGGCCTCGAAATTGGAATGTTTGGGATATTTTGAAAACTGCAGGGTGGGTTTGGGACAAATGTGACCAAACGCCGTTTTCAGTACTTGGCATATGTTGGGTATAAAAAAGTCATAATTTCAAACTGCGAATACGTGCAGAGAGCCAAAATTTGGCTCCAAAATATGGCTCAGTCCTTGAAACTGGGATGTTTGGGATATTTTGAAAACTGCAGGGGGGTTTGGGACAAATGTGACCAAACGCCGCTTTCAGTACTTGGCATATGTTGGGTATAAAATAGTCGATATTTCAAACTGCGAATACGTGCAGAGAGCCAGAAATTGTCTATAAAATATGGCTCAGGCCTCGAAATTGGGATATTTGGGATTTTTCGAAAACTGCAGGGGAGTTTGTGCAAAATATGACTCACTGCCGCTTTCAGGACTTGGCATATGTTGGGTATAAAAAGTAATAATTTCAAACTGCGAATACGTGCAGTGAGCCAGAATTTTGCTCAAAAATATAGCTCAGGCCTCGAAATTGGGATGTTTGGGATATTTTGAAAACTGCAGGGGGGTTTGGGACAAATGTGACCAAACGCCGCAGATCAGTACTTGGCATATGTTGGGTATAAAAAAGTTGAAATTTCAAACTGCGAATACGTGCAGAGGGCCAGAATTTGGTTCCAAAATATGGCTCAGGCCTCGAAATTGGGATATTTAGGATATTTCGAAAACTGCAGGGGAGTTTGTTCGAAATGTGACTCACTGCCGCTTTCAGGACTCGGCATATGTTCTGTATAAAATGTCGTAATTTCAAACCGCGAATACGTGCATAGAGCCAGAATTTGGCTCCAAAATATTGCTGAGGCCTCGAAATTGGGATATTTGCGATATTTCGAGAACTGCGGGGGGGTTTGGGACAAATGTGACCAAACGCATTGGCATATGTTGGGTATAAAAAGTCGTAATTTTAAACTGCGAGTATGTGCAGAGAGCCAGAATTTTGCTCCAAAATATGGCTCAGGCCTCGAAATTGGGATGTTTGGGATATTTTGAAAACTGCGGGGGGTTTGGGACAAATGTGACCAAACGCCGCTTTCAGTACTTGCCATATGTTGGGTATAAAAAAGTAGCAATTTCAAACTGCGAATACGTGCAGAAAGCCAGAATTTGGCTCCAAAATATGGCTCAGGCCTCAAAATTGGGATATTTGGGATATTTCGAAAACAGCAGGGAAGTTTGTGCAAAATGTGACTCACTGCCACTCACAGGACTTGGTATATGTTGGGTATAAAAAGTCTTAATTTCAAACTGCGAATACGTGCATAGAGCCAGAATTTGGCTCCAAAATATGGCTCAGTCCTTGATATTGGGATTTTTGGGATATTTTGAAAACTGCAGGTAAGTTTGGGACAAATGTGACCAAACGCCGCTTTCAGTACTTGGCATATGTTGGGTATAAAAAGTCGTAATTTCAAACTGCGAATACGTGCAGAGAGCCTGAATTTGGCTCCAAAGAATGGCTCAGGCCTCGAAATTGGGATGTTTGGGATATTTTGAAAACTGCAGGGGGGATTGAGACAAATGTGACCAAACGCATTGGCATATGTTGGGTATAAAAAAGTCGTAATTTCAAAATGCAAATACGTGCATAGAGCCAGAATTTGGCTCCAAAATATGGCTCAGGCCTCGAAATTGAGATGTTTGGGATATTTTGAAAACTGCAGGGGGGATTGGGACAGATGTGACCAAACGCCGCTTTTAGTACTTGGCATATGTTGGGTATAAAAAGTCGTAATTTCAAACTGCAAATACGTGCAGAGAGCCAGACGTTGGCTCCAAAATATGACTCAGGCCTCGATATTGGGATGTTTGGGATATTTAGAAAACTGCAGGGGAGTTTGTGCAAAATGTGACTCTCTGCCGCTTTCAGGACTTGGCATATGTTGGGTATAAAAAGTCGTAATTTCAATCTTCGAATTCGTGCATAGAGCCAGAATTTGGCTCCAAAATTCTAGCTCAGGCCTCGAAATTGAGATGTTTGGGATATTTTGAAAACTGCAGGGGAGTTTGTTCGAAATGTGACTCACTGCCGCTTTCAGGACTCGGCATATGTTGGGTATAAAATGTCGTAATTTCAAACCGCGAATACGTGCATAGAGCCAGAATTTAGCTCCAAAATATTGCTGAGGCCTCGAAATTGGGATGTTTGGGATATTTTGAAAACTGCAGGGGAGTTTGTTCGAAATGTGACTCACTGCCGCTTTCAGGACTCGGCATATGTTGGGTATAAAAAGTCATAAATTCAATCTGCGAATACGTGCAGAGAGCCAGCATTTTGCTCCAAAATATGGCTCAGGCCTTGAAATTGAGATGTTTGGGATATTTTGAAAACTGCAGGGGGGATTGGGACAGATGTGACCAAACGCCGCTTTTAGTACTTGGCATATGTTGGGCATAAACAAGTCGCAATTTCAAACTGTGAATACGTGCAGAGAGCCAGCATTTTGCTCCAAAACATGGCTAAGGCCTCGAAATTGGGATATTTAGGATATTTCGAAAACTGCAGGGGAGTTTGTTCGAAATGTGACTCTCTGCCGCTTTCAGGACTCGGCATATGTTCTGTATAAAATGTCGTAATTTCAAACCGCGAATACGTGCATAGAGCCAGAATTTGGCTCCAAAATATTGCTGAGGCCTCGAAAGTGGGATATTTGGGATATTTCGAAAACTGCGGGGGGGTTTGGGACAAATGTGACCAAACGCATTGGCATATGTTGGGTATAAAAAGTCGTAATTTTAAACTGCGAGTATGTGCAGAGAGCCAGAATTTTGCTCCAAAATATGGCTCAGGCCTCGAAATTGGGATGTTTGGGATATTTTGAAAACCGCGGGGGGGTTTGGGACAAATGTGACCAAACGCCGCTTTCAGTACTTGCCATATGTTGGGTATAAAAAAGTCGCAATTTCAAACTGCGAATACGTGCAGAAAGCCAGAATTTGGCTCCAAAATATGGCTCAGGCCTCGAAATTGGGATATTTGGGATATTTCGAAAACTGCAGGGGAGTTTGTGCAAAATGTGACTCTCTGCCGCTTTCAGGACTTGGCATATGTTGGGTATAAAAAGTCGTAATTTCAATCTTCGAATTCGTGCATAGAGCCAGAATTTGGCTCCAAAATTCTAGCTCAGGCCTCGAAATTGGGATGTTTGTATTATTTTGAAAACTGCAGGGAGGTTTCGGACAAATGTGACCATACGCCGCTTTCAGTACTTGGCATATGTTGGGTATATAAAGTCGTAATTTCAAACTGCGAATACGTGCAGAGAGCCAGAATTTTGCTCCAAACTATGGGTCAGGCCTCGAAATTAGCATGTTTAGGATATTTTGAAAGTCGCAGGCAGGTTTGGGACAAATGTGTCCAAACACCGCTTTCAGTACTTGGCATTTGTTGGGTATAAAAAGTCATAATTTAAAACAGCGAATACGTGCTGAGAGCCAGAATTTGGCTCCAAAATATGGCTCAGGGCTCGAAATTGAGATGTTTAGGATATTTTGAAAAATGCAGGGGAGTTTAGCAAAATGAGAGTCACTGCCACTTTCAGTACTTGGCATATGTTGGGTATAAAAAAGTCGTAATTTCAAACTGCGAGTACGTGCAGAAAGCCAGAATTTGGCTCCAAAATATGGCTCGGGCCTCGAAATTGGGATATTTGGGATATTTTGAAAACTGCAGGGGGGTTTGGGACAAATATGACCAAACGCTGCTTTCAGAACTTGGCATAAGTTGGGTATAAAAAGTCATAATTTCTAACTGCGAATACGTGCAGAGAGCCAGAATTTGGCTACAAAATATGGCTCAGGCCTCGAAATTTGGATGTTTGGGATATTTTGAAAACTGCAGGGGAGTTTGTGCAAAATGTGACTAACTACCACTTTCAGTACTTGGCATATGTTGGGTATGAAAATCGAAATTTCAAACCGCGAACACGTGCAGAGAGCCAGAATTTTGCTCCAAAATATGGCTCAGGCCTCGAAATTGGGATATTTGGGATATTTTGAAAATTGCAGGGGGGATTGAGACAAATGTGACCAAACGCATTGGCATATGTTGGGTATAAAAAGTCGTAATATTTTAACTGCGAGTATGTGCAGAGAGCCAGAATTTGGCTCCAAAATATGGCTCAGGCCTCGAAATTGGGATGTTTGGGATATTTTGAAAATTGCAGGGGGGATTGAGACAAATGTGACCAAACGCATTGGCATATGTTGGGTATAAAAAGTCGTAATTTTAAACTGCGAGTATGTGCAGAGAGCCAGAATTTGGCTCCAAAATATGGCTCAGGCCTCGAAATTGGGATATTTAGGATATTTCGAAAACTGCAGGGGAGTTTGTTCGAAATGTGACTCACTGCCGCTTTCAGGACTCGGCATATGTTGGGTATAAAATGTCGTAATTTCAAACCGCGAATACGTGCATAGAGCCAGAATTTAGCTCCAAAATATTGCTGAGGCCTCGAAATTGGGATGTTTGGGATATTTTGAAAACTGCAGGGGAGTTTGTTCGAAATGTGACTCACTGCCGCTTTCAGGACTCGGCATATGTTGGGTATAAAAAGTCATAAATTCAATCTGCGAATACGTGCAGAGAGCCAGCATTTTGCTCCAAAATATGGCTCAGGCCTTGAAATTGAGATGTTTGGGATATTTTGAAAACTGCAGGGGGGATTGGGACAGATGTGACCAAACGCCGCTTTTAGTACTTGGCATATGTTGGGCATAAACAAGTCGCAATTTCAAACTGTGAATACGTGCAGAGAGCCAGCATTTTGCTCCAAAACATGGCTAAGGCCTCGAAATTGGGATATTTAGGATATTTCGAAAACTGCAGGGGAGTTTGTTCGAAATGTGACTCTCTGCCGCTTTCAGGACTCGGCATATGTTCTGTATAAAATGTCGTAATTTCAAACCGCGAATACGTGCATAGAGCCAGAATTTGGCTCCAAAATATTGCTGAGGCCTCGAAAGTGGGATATTTGGGATATTTCGAAAACTGCGGGGGGGTTTGGGACAAATGTGACCAAACGCATTGGCATATGTTGGGTATAAAAAGTCGTAATTTTAAACTGCGAGTATGTGCAGAGAGCCAGAATTTTGCTCCAAAATATGGCTCAGGCCTCGAAATTGGGATGTTTGGGATATTTTGAAAACTGCGGGGGGGTTTGGGACAAATGTGACCAAACGCCGCTTTCAGTACTTGCCATATGTTGGGTATAAAAAAGTCGCAATTTCAAACTGCGAATACGTGCAGAAAGCCAGAATTTGGCTCCAAAATATGGCTCAGGCCTCGAAATTGGGATATTTGGGATATTTCGAAAACAGCAGGGGAGTTTGTGCAAAATGTGACTCACTGCCGCTTTCAGTACTTGGCATATGTTGGGTATAAAAAGTCGTAATATCGAAATGCGAATACGTGCAGAGAGCCAGAATTTGTCTTTAAAATATAGCTCAGGCCTCAAAATTGGGATATTTGGGATATTTTGAAAACTGCAGGGAGGTTTGGGACAAATGTGACCAAACGTTGCTTTCAGTACTTGGCATATGTTGGGTATAAAAAGTAGTAATTTCAAACTGCGAGTGCGTGCAGAGAGCCAGAATTTGGGTCCAAAATATGGCTCAGGCTTCGAAATTGGGATATTTAGGATATTTCGAAAACTGCAGAGGAGTTTGTGCAAAATGTGACTCACTGCCACTTTCAGGACTTGGCAAATGTTGGGTATAAAAAGTCGTAATTTTAAACTGCTAATACATGCATAGAGCCAGAATTTGGCTCTAAAATATGGCTCAGGCCTCGAAATTGGGATGTTTGGGATATTTTAAAAACTGCGGGTGAGTTTGGGACAAATATGACCAAACGCCGCTTTCAGAACTTGGCAAATGTTGGGTATAAAAAGTCGTAATTTCAAAGTGCGAATACGTGCAGAGAGCCAGAATTTGGCTCCAAAATGTGAATCAGGCCATAAAATTGGGATGTTTGGGATATTTGGAAAACTGAAGGGGGGATTGGGCTAAATGTGACCAAACGCCGTTTTCAAGACTTGTCATATGTTGGGTATAAAAAAGTCGCAATTTTAAACTGCGAATATGTGCAGAGAGCCAGAATTTGGCTCCAAAATACGGCTCAGGCCTCGATATTGGGATATTTAGGATATTTCGAAAACTGAAGGGGGGTTTGGGACAAATGTGACCATACGCCGCGTTCAGTACTTGGCATATGTTGGGTATAAAAAAGTCGAAATTTCAAACTGCGAATACGTGCAGAGAGCCAGACGTTGGCTCCAAAATATGACTCAGGCCTCGATATTGGGATGTTTGGGATATTTGAAAACTGCAGGGAGGTTTGGGACAAATGTGACCAAACGCCGCTTTTAGTACTTGGCATATGTTGGGTATAAAAAGTCGTAATTTCAAACTGCGAATACGTGCAGAGAGCCAGACGTTGGCTCCAAAATATGACTCAGGCCTCGATATTGGGATGTTTGGGATATTTAGAAAACTGCAGGGAGGTTTGGGACAAATGTGACCAAACGCCGCTTTCAGCACTTGGCATATGTTGGGTATATAAAGCCATAATTTCAAACTGCGAATACGTGCAGAGAGCCAGAATTTGGCTCCAAAATATGGCTCAGGCCTCGAAATTGGGATGTTTGGGATATTTTGAAAACTGCAGGGGGGATTGAGACAAATGTGACCAAACGCATTGGCATATGTTGGGTATAAAAAATTCCTAATTTCAAAATGCGAATACGTGCAGAGAGCCAGAATTTGGCTCCAAAATATGGCTCAGGCCTCGAAATTGGGATGTTTGGGATATTTTGAAAACTGCACGGGGGGTTTGGGACAAATGTGACCAAACGGCGCTTTCAGTACTTGGCATATGTAAGGTATAAAAAAGTCGTAATTTCAAACTGCGAATACGTGCAGAGAGCCAGAATTTGGCTCCAAAATATGGCTCAGGCCTCGAAATTGGGATGTTTGGGATATTTTGAAAATTGCAGGGGGGATTGAGACAAATGTGACCAAACGCATTGGCATATGTTGGGTATAAAAAGTCGTAATATTTTAACTGCGAGTATGTGCAGAGAGCCAGAATTTGGCTCCAAAATATGGCTCAGGCCTCGAAATTGGGATATTTAGGATATTTCGAAAACTGCAGGGGAGTTTGTTCGAAATGTGACTCACTGCCGCTTTCAGGACTCGGCATATGTTGGGTATAAAATGTCGTAATTTCAAACCGCGAATACGTGCATAGAGCCAGAATTTGGCTCCAAAATATTGCTGAGGCCTCGAAATTGGGATGTATGGGATATTTTGAAAACTGCAGGGGAGTTTGTTCGAAATGTGACTCACTGCCGCTTTCAGGACTCGGCATATGTTGGGTATAAAAAGTCATAAATTCAATCTGCGAATACGTGCAGAGAGCCAGCATTTTGCTCCAAAATATGGCTCAGGCCTCGAAATTGGGATATTTGGGATATTTTGAAAACTGCAGGGGGGATTGGGACAGATGTGACCAAACGCCGCTTTTAGTACTTGGCATATGTTGGGCATAAACAAGTCGCAATTTCAAACTGTGAATACGTGCAGAGAGCCAGCATTTTGCTCCAAAATATGGCTCAGGCCTCGAAATTGGGATATTTGGGATATTTCGAAAACTGCAGGGGAGTTTGTGCAAAATGTGACTCTCTGCCGCTTTCAGGACTTGGCATATGTTGGGTATAAAAAGTCGTAATTTCAATCTTCGAATTCGTGCATAGAGCCAGAATTTGGCTCCAAAATTCTAGCTCAGGCCTCGAAATTGGGATGTTTGTATTATTTTGAAAACTGCAGGGAGGTTTCGGACAAATGTGACCAAACGCCGCTTTCAGTACTTGGCATATGTTGGGTATATAAAGTCGTAATTTCAAACTGCGAATACGTGCAGAGAGCCAGAATTTTGCTCCAAACTATGGGTCAGGCCTCGAAATTAGCATGTTTAGGATATTTTGAAAGTCGCAGGCAGGTTTGGGACAAATGTGTCCAAACACCGCTTTCAGTACTTGGCATTTGTTGGGTATAAAAAGTCATAATTTAAAACTGCGAATACGTGCTGAGAGCCAGAATTTGGCTCCAAAATATGGCTCAGGGCTCGAAATTGAGATGTTTAGGATATTTTGAAAAATGCAGGGGAGTTTAGCAAAATGAGAGTCACTGCCACTTTCAGTACTTGGCATATGTTGGGTATAAAAAAGTCGTAATTTCAAACTGCGAGTACGTGCAGAAAGCCAGAATTTGGCTCCAAAATATGGCTCGGGCCTCGAAATTGGGATATTTGGGATATTTTGAAAACTGCAGGGGGGTTTGGGACAAATATGACCAAACGCTGCTTTCAGAACTTGGCATAAGTTGGGTATAAAAAGTCATAATTTCTAACTGCGAATACGTGCAGAGAGCCAGAATTTGGCTACAAAATATGGCTCAGGCCTCGAAATTTGGATGTTTGGGATATTTTGAAAACTGCAGGGGAGTTTGTGCAAAATGTGACTAACTACCACTTTCAGTACTTGGCATATGTTGGGTATGAAAATCGAAATTTCAAACCGCGAACACGTGCAGAGAGCCAGAATTTTGCTCCAAAATATGGCTCAGGCCTCGAAATTGGGATATTTGGGATATTTTGAAAATTGCAGGGGGGATTGAGACAAATGTGACCAAACGCATTGGCATATGTTGGGTATAAAAAGTCGTAATATTTTAACTGCGAGTATGTGCAGAGAGCCAGAATTTGGCTCCAAAATATGGCTCAGGCCTCGAAATTGGGATGTTTGGGATATTTTGAAAATTGCAGGGGGGATTGAGACAAATGTGACCAAACGCATTGGCATATGTTGGGTATAAAAAGTCGTAATTTTAAACTGCGAGTATGTGCAGAGAGCCAGAATTTGGCTCCAAAATATGGCTCAGGCCTCGAAATTGGGATATTTAGGATATTTCGAAAACTGCAGGGGAGTTTGTTCGAAATGTGACTCACTGCCGCTTTCAGGACTCGGCATATGTTGGGTATAAAATGTCGTAATTTCAAACCGCGAATACGTGCATAGAGCCAGAATTTAGCTCCAAAATATTGCTGAGGCCTCGAAATTGGGATGTTTGGGATATTTTGAAAACTGCAGGGGAGTTTGTTCGAAATGTGACTCACTGCCGCTTTCAGGACTCGGCATATGTTGGGTATAAAAAGTCATAAATTCAATCTGCGAATACGTGCAGAGAGCCAGCATTTTGCTCCAAAATATGGCTCAGGCCTTGAAATTGAGATGTTTGGGATATTTTGAAAACTGCAGGGGGGATTGGGACAGATGTGACCAAACGCCGCTTTTAGTACTTGGCATATGTTGGGCATAAACAAGTCGCAATTTCAAACTGTGAATACGTGCAGAGAGCCAGCATTTTGCTCCAAAACATGGCTAAGGCCTCGAAATTGGGATATTTAGGATATTTCGAAAACTGCAGGGGAGTTTGTTCGAAATGTGACTCTCTGCCGCTTTCAGGACTCGGCATATGTTCTGTATAAAATGTCGTAATTTCAAACCGCGAATACGTGCATAGAGCCAGAATTTGGCTCCAAAATATTGCTGAGGCCTCGAAAGTGGGATATTTGGGATATTTCGAAAACTGCGGGGGGGTTTGGGACAAATGTGACCAAACGCATTGGCATATGTTGGGTATAAAAAGTCGTAATTTTAAACTGCGAGTATGTGCAGAGAGCCAGAATTTTGCTCCAAAATATGGCTCAGGCCTCGAAATTGGGATGTTTGGAATATTTTGAAAACTGCGGGGGGGTTTGGGACAAATGTGACCAAACGCCGCTTTCAGTACTTGCCATATGTTGGGTATAAAAAAGTCGCAATTTCAAACTGCGAATACGTGCAGAAAGCCAGAATTTGGCTCCAAAATATGGCTCAGGCCTCGAAATTGGGATATTTGGGATATTTCGAAAACAGCAGGGGAGTTTGTGCAAAATGTGACTCACTGCCGCTTTCAGTACTTGGCATATGTTGGGTATAAAAAGTCGTAATATCGAAATGCGAATACGTGCAGAGAGCCAGAATTTGTCTTTAAAATATAGCTCAGGCCTCAAAATTGGGATATTTGGGATATTTTGAAAACTGCAGGGAGGTTTGGGACAAATGTGACCAAACGTTGCTTTCAGTACTTGGCATATGTTGGGTATAAAAAGTAGTAATTTCAAACTGCGAGTACGTGCAGAGAGCCAGAATTTGGGTCCAAAATATGGCTCAGGCTTCGAAATTGGGATATTTAGGATATTTCGAAAACTGCAGAGGAGTTTGTGCAAAATGTGACTCACTGCCACTTTCAGGACTTGGCAAATGTTGGGTATAAAAAGTCGTAATTTTAAACTGCTAATACATGCATAGAGCCAGAATTTGGCTCTAAAATATGGCACAGGCCTCGAAATTGGGATGTTTGGGATATTTTAAAAACTGCGGGTGGGTTTGGGACAAATATGACCAAACGCCGCTTTCAGAACTTGGCAAATGTTGGGTATAAAAAGTCGTAATTTCAAAGTGCGAATACGTGCAGAGAGCCAGAATTTGGCTCCAAAATGTGAATCAGGCCATAAAATTGGGATGTTTGGGATATTTGGAAAACTGAAGGGGGGATTGGGCTAAATGTGACCAAACGCCGTTTTCAAGACTTGTCATATGTTGGGTATAAAAAAGTCGCAATTTTAAACTGCGAATATGTGCAGAGAGCCAGAATTTGGCTCCAAAATACGGCTCAGGCCTCGATATTGGGATATTTAGGATATTTCGAAAACTGAAGGGGGGTTTGGGACAAATGTGACCATACGCCGCGTTCAGTACTTGGCATATGTTGGGTATAAAAAAGTCGAAATTTCAAACTGCGAATACGTGCAGAGAGCCAGACGTTGGCTCCAAAATATGACTCAGGCCTCGATATTGGGATGTTTGGGATATTTGAAAACTGCAGGGAGGTTTGGGACAAATGTGACCAAACGCCGCTTTTAGTACTTGGCATATGTTGGGTATAAAAAGTCGTAATTTCAAACTGCGAATACGTGCAGAGAGCCAGACGTTGGCTCCAAAATATGACTCAGGCCTCGATATTGGGATGTTTGGGATATTTAGAAAACTGCAGGGAGGTTTGGGACAAATGTGACCAAACGCCGCTTTCAGCACTTGGCATATGTTGGGTATATAAAGCCATAATTTCAAACTGCGAATACGTGCAGAGAGCCAGAATTTGGCTCCAAAATATGGCTCAGGCCTCGAAATTGGGATGTTTGGGATATTTTGAAAACTGCAGGGGGGATTGAGACAAATGTGACCAAACGCATTGGCATATGTTGGGTATAAAAAATTCCTAATTTCAAAATGCGAATACGTGCAGAGAGCCAGAATTTGGCTCCAAAATATGGCTCAGGCCTCGAAATTGGGATGTTTGGGATATTTTGAAAACTGCACGGGGGGTTTGGGACAAATGTGACCAAACGGCGCTTTCAGTACTTGGCATATGTAAGGTATAAAAAAGTCGTAATTTCAAACTGCGAATACGTGCAGAGAGCCAGAATTTGGCTCCAAAATATGGCTCAGGCCTCGAAATTGGGATGTTTGGGATATTTTGAAAATTGCAGGGGGGATTGAGACAAATGTGACCAAACGCATTGGCATATGTTGGGTATAAAAAGTCGTAATATTTTAACTGCGAGTATGTGCAGAGAGCCAGAATTTGGCTCCAAAATATGGCTCAGGCCTCGAAATTGGGATATTTAGGATATTTCGAAAACTGCAGGGGAGTTTGTTCGAAATGTGACTCACTGCCGCTTTCAGGACTCGGCATATGTTGGGTATAAAATGTCGTAATTTCAAACCGCGAATACGTGCATAGAGCCAGAATTTGGCTCCAAAATATTGCTGAGGCCTCGAAATTGGGATGTATGGGATATTTTGAAAACTGCAGGGGAGTTTGTTCGAAATGTGACTCACTGCCGCTTTCAGGACTCGGCATATGTTGGGTATAAAAAGTCATAAATTCAATCTGCGAATACGTGCAGAGAGCCAGCATTTTGCTCCAAAATATGGCTCAGGCCTCGAAATTGGGATATTTGGGATATTTTGAAAACTGCAGGGGGGATTGGGACAGATGTGACCAAACGCCGCTTTTAGTACTTGGCATATGTTGGGCATAAACAAGTCGCAATTTCAAACTGTGAATACGTGCAGAGAGCCAGCATTTTGCTCCAAAATATGGCTCAGGCCTCGAAATTGGGATATTTGGGATATTTCGAAAACTGCAGGGGAGTTTGTGCAAAATGTGACTCTCTGCCGCTTTCAGGACTTGGCATATGTTGGGTATAAAAAGTCGTAATTTCAATCTTCGAATTCGTGCATAGAGCCAGAATTTGGCTCCAAAATTCTAGCTCAGGCCTCGAAATTGGGATGTTTGTATTATTTTGAAAACTGCAGGGAGGTTTCGGACAAATGTGACCAAACGCCGCTTTCAGTACTTGGCATATGTTGGGTATATAAAGTCGTAATTTCAAACTGCGAATACGTGCAGAGAGCCAGAATTTTGCTCCAAACTATGGGTCAGGCCTCGAAATTAGCATGTTTAGGATATTTTGAAAGTCGCAGGCAGGTTTGGGACAAATGTGTCCAAACACCGCTTTCAGTACTTGGCATTTGTTGGGTATAAAAAGTCATAATTTAAAACTGCGAATACGTGCTGAGAGCCAGAATTTGGCTCCAAAATATGGCTCAGGGCTCGAAATTGAGATGTTTAGGATATTTTGAAAAATGCAGGGGAGTTTAGCAAAATGAGAGTCACTGCCACTTTCAGTACTTGGCATATGTTGGGTATAAAAAAGTCGTAATTTCAAACTGCGAGTACGTGCAGAAAGCCAGAATTTGGCTCCAAAATATGGCTCGGGCCTCGAAATTGGGATATTTGGGATATTTTGAAAACTGCAGGGGGGTTTGGGACAAATATGACCAAACGCTGCTTTCAGAACTTGGCATAAGTTGGGTATAAAAAGTCATAATTTCTAACTGCGAATACGTGCAGAGAGCCAGAATTTGGCTACAAAATATGGCTCAGGCCTCGAAATTTGGATGTTTGGGATATTTTGAAAACTGCAGGGGAGTTTGTGCAAAATGTGACTAACTACCACTTTCAGTACTTGGCATATGTTGGGTATGAAAATCGAAATTTCAAACCGCGAACACGTGCAGAGAGCCAGAATTTTGCTCCAAAATATGGCTCAGGCCTCGAAATTGGGATATTTGGGATATTTTGAAAACTGCAGGGAGGGTTTGTGCAAAATGTGACTCACTACCGCTTTCATTACTTGGCATATATTGGGTATAAAAAATCGTAATTTCAAACTGCGAATACGTGCAGAGAGCCAGAATTTGGCTCCAAAATGTGAATCAGGCCTTAAAATTGGGATGTTTGGGATATTTTGAAAACTGCAGGGGGGATTGCTCCAAATGTTACCAAACGCCGCTTTCAGTACTTGCCATATGTTGGGTATAAAAAAGTCGCAATTTCAAACTGCGAATACGTGCAGAAAGCCAGAATTTGGCTCCAAAATATGGCTCAGGCCTCGAAATTGGGATATTTGGGATATTTCGAAAACAGCAGGGAAGTTTGTGCAAAATGTGACTCACTGCCACTCTCAGGACTTGGTATATGTTGGGTATAAAAAGTCTTAATTTCAAACTGCGAATACGTGCATAGAGCCAGAATTTGGCTCCAAAATATGGCTCAGTCCTTCATATTGGGATTTTTGGGATATTTTGAAAACTGCAGGGAAGTTTGGGACAAATGTGACCAAACGCCGCTTTCAGTACTTGGCATATGTTGGGTATAAAAAGTCGTAATTTCAAACTGCGAATACGTGCAGAGAGCCTGAATTTGGCTCCAAAGAATGGCTCAGGCCTCGAAATTGGGATGTTTGGGATATTTTGAAAACTGCAGGGGGGATTGAGACAAATGTGACCAAACGCATTGGCATATGTTGGGTATAAAAAAGTCGTAATTTCAAAATGCGAATACGTGCATAGAGCCAGAATTTGGCTCCAAAATATGGCTCCAAAATATGGCTCAGGCATCGAAATTGGGATGTTCGGGATATTTTGAAAACTGCAGGGAGGTTTGGGACAAATATGACCAAACGTCGCTTTCAGTACTTTGCATATGTTGGGTATATAAAACCGTAATTTCAAACTGCGAATACGTGCAGAGAGCCAGCATTTGGCTCCAAAATATGGCTCAGGCCTTAAAATTAGCATGTTTGGGATATTTTGAAAACTGCAGGGAGCTTTGGGACAAATGTGAGCAAACGCCGCTTTCAGTACTTGGCATAAGTTGGGTATAAAAAGTCGTAATTTCAAACTGCGAATACGTGCAGAGAGCCAGAATTTGGCTCCAAAATATGGCTCAGGCCTTGAAATTGAGATGTTTGGGATATTTTGAAATCTGCAGGGTTGATTGGGACAGATGTGACCAAACGCCGCTTTTAGTACTTGGCATATGTTGGGTATAAAAAGTCGTAATTGCAAACTGCGAATACGTGCAGAGAGCCAAAATTTGGCTACAAAATATGGCTCAGGCCTCGAAATTGGGATGTTTGGGATATTTTGAAAACTGCAGGGGAGTTTGCGCAAAATGTGACTCACTGCCACTTTTAGTACTTGGCATATGTTGGGTATAAAAAGTCGTAATTTCAAACTGCGAATACGTGCAGAGAGCCAGACGTGTGCTCCAAAATATGACTCAGGCCTCGATATTGGGATGTTTGAGATATTTAGAAAACTGCAGGGAGGTTTGGGACAAATGTGACCAAACGCCGCTTGCAGTACTTGGCATATGTTGGGTATATAAAGCCATAATTTCAAACTGCGAATACGTGGAGAGAGCCAGAATTTGGCTCCAAAATATGGCTCAGGCCTCGAAATTGGGATGTTTGGGATATTTTGAAAACTGCAGGGGGGATTGAGATAAATGTGACCAAACGCATTGGCATATGTTGGGTTTAAAAAAGTCCTAATTTCAAAATGCGATTACGTGCAGAGAGCCAGAATTTGGCTCCAAAATATGGCTCAGGCCTCGAAATTGGGATATTTTAGATATTTCGAAAACTGCAGGGGAGTTTGTGCAAAATGTGACTCACTGCCACTTTCAGGACTTGGCATATGTTGGGTATAAAAATTCGTAATATCAATCTGCGAATACGTGCATAGAGCCAGAATTTGGCTCCAAAATATGGCTCAGGCCTCGAAATTGGGATGTTTGGGATATTTTGAAAACTGCTCGGGGGGTTTGGGACAAATGTGACCAAACGCCGCTTTCAGTACTTGGCATATGTAAGGTATAAAAAAGTCGTAATTTCAAACTGCGAATACGTGCAGAGAGCCAGAATTTGGCTCCAAAATATGGCTCAGGCCTCGAAATTGGGATGTTTGGGATATTTTGAAAATTGCAGGGGGGATTGAGACAAATGTGACCAAACGCATTGGCATATGGTGGGTATAAAAAGTCGTAATTTTAAACTGCGAGTATGTCCAGAGAGCCAGAATTTTGCTCCAAAATATGGCTCAGGCCTCGAAATTGGGATATTTAGGATATTTCGAAAACTGCAGGGGAGTTTGTTCGAAATGTGACTCACTGCCGCTTTCAGGACTCGGCATATGTTGGGTATAAAATGTCGTAATTTCAAACCGCGAATACGTGCATAGAGCCAGAATTTGGCTCCAAAATATTGCTGAGGCCTCGAAATTGGGATGTTTGGGATATTTTGAAAACTGCAGGGGGGGATTGGGACAAATGTGACCAAACGCCGCTTTCAGTACTTGGCATATGTTGTGTATAAAAATTCGTAATTTCAAACTGCGAATACGTGCTGAGAGCCAGAATTTTGCTCCAAAATATTGCTCAGGCCTCGAAATTAGGATGTTTGGGATATTTTGAAAACTGCGGGGGGGTTTGGGACAAATATGACCAAACGCCGCTTACAGAACTTGGCATATGTTGGGTATAAAAAGTCGTAATTTCAAACTGCGAATACGTGCAGAGAGCCAGAATTTGGCTTCAAAATATTTCTCAGGCCTCGAAATTAGCATGTTTGGGATATTTTGAAAACTGCAGGGAGGTTTGGGACAAATGTGACCAAATGCCGCTTTCAGTACTTGGCATATGTTGAGTATAAAATTTGCAATTAAAAACTGCTAATACGTGCAGAGACCCAGAATTTGGCTCCAAATTATGGTTCAGGCCTCGAAATTGGGATATTTGGGATATTTCGAAAACTGCAGGGGAGTTTGTGGGAGATGTGTCTCACTGCCGCTTTCAGGACTTGGCATATGTTGGGTATAAAAAGTCGTAATTTTAATCTGCGAATACGTGCATAGAGCCAGAATTTGACTCCAAAATATGGCTCAGGCCTTGAAATTGGGATGTTTGGGATATTCTGAAAACTGCAGGGAGGTTTGGGACAAAAGTGACGAAACGCCGCTTTCAGTACTTGGCATATGTTGGGTATATAAATTCATAATTTCAAACTGCGAATACGTGCAGAGAGCCAGAATTTGGCTCCAAAATATAGCTCAGGCCTCGAAATTAGGATATTTGGGATATTTCGAAAACTGCAGGGGAGTTTGTGCAAAATGTGACTCACTGCCGCTTTCAGTACTTGGCATATGTTGGGTACAAAAATCGTAATATCAAACTGCGAATACGTGCATAGAGCCAGAATTTGGCTCCAAAATATGGCTCATGCCTCGAAATTGGGATGTTTGGGATATTTTGAAAACTGCAGGGAGGTTTGGGACAAATGTGACCAAACGCCACTTTCAGTACTTGGCATATGTTGGGTATAAAAAGTCGTAATTTCAAACTGCGAATACGTGCAGAGTGCTTGAATTTGGCTCCAAAATATGGCTCAGGCCTCGAAATTAGGATGTTTGGGATATTTTGAAACTGCAGGGAGGTTTGGGACAAATGTAACCAAACGCCACTTTCAGTACTTGGCATATGTTGGGTATATAAAGTCGTAATTTCAAACTGCGAATACGTGCAGAGAGCCAGAATTTTGCTCTAAAATATGGATCAGGCCTCAAAATTGGGATATTTGGGAAATTTCGAAAACTGCAGGGGAGTTTGTGTGAAATGTGACTCACTGCCGCTTTCAGGGCTTGGCATATGTTATGTATAAAATATCGTAATTTCAAACCGCGAATACGTGCATAGAGCCAGAATTTGGCTCCATAATATTGCTCAGGCCTCGAAATTGGGATGTTTGGGATATTTTGAAAACTGCAGGGGGGGGGGGGGTTTGGGACAAATGTGACCAAACACCGCTTTCAGTACGTGGCATATGTTGGGCATAAAAAATTCGTAATTTCAAACTGTGAATACGTGCAGAGAGCCAGAATTTGGCTCCCAAATATTGCTCAGGCCTCGAAATTGGGATATTTGGGATATTTTGAAAACTGCAGTGCAGTTTGTGTGAAATGTGTCTCACTGCCGCTTTCAGGACTTGGCATATGTTGGGTATAAAATCGTAATATTAAACTGCGAATACTTGGAGAGAGCCAGAATTTGGCTCCATAATATGGCTCAGGCCTCGATATTGGGATATTTGGGATATTTCGAAAACTGCAGGGGAGTTTGTACAAAATTTGACTCACTGCCGCTTTCAGGACTTGGCATATGTTGGGTATAAAATGTCGTCATTTCAAACTGCGAATACGTGCAGAGAGCCAGAATTTGGCTCGAAAATATTGCTCAGGCCTCGAAATTGGGATATTTGGGATATTTCGAAAACTGGAAGGAAGTTTGTGCAAAATGTGACTTACTGCCGCTTTCAAGAATTGGCATATGTTGGGTATAAAAAGTCGTAATTTCAATCTGCGAATACGTGCATAGAGCCAGAATTTGGCTCCAAAATATGGCTCAGGCCTCGAAATTTGGATATTTGGGATATTTCGAAAACTGCAGGGGAGTTTGTGCGAAATGTGACTCACTGCCGGTTTCAGGACTTGGCATATGTTGGGTATAAAATATCGTAATTTCAAGCCTCGAATACGTGCATATAGCCAGAATTTGGCTCCAAAATATCGCTCAGGCCTCGAAATTGCGATGTTTGAGATATTTTGAAAACTGCAGGAGGGTTTGGGACAAAGGTTACCAAACGCCGCTTTCAGTACTTGGCATAAATTGGGTATAAAAAATTCGTAATTTCAAATTGCGAATACGTGCAGAGAGCCAGAATTTGGCTCAAAAATATGGCTCAGGCCTCAAAATTGGGATATTTATGATATTTCGAAAATTGCAGGGGAGTTTGTGCAAAATGTGACTCACTGCCGCTTTCAGTACTTGGCATATGATGGGTATAAAAATCCTAATATCAAACTGCGAATACGTGCAGAGAGCCAGAATTTGGCTCCAAAATATGGCTGAGGCCTCGATATTGTGATGTTTGGGATATTTTGAAAACTGCAGGGAGGTTTGGGACAAATGTAACCAAACGCCGCTTTCAGTACTTGGCATATGTTGGGTATAAAAATCCTAATATCAAACTGCGTATACGTGCAGAGAGCCAGAATTTGGCTCCAAAATATGGCTCAGTCCTCGAAATTGGGATATTTGGGATATTTCGAAAACTGCAGGGGAGTTTGTGCGAAATGTGACTCACTGCCGCTTTCAGGGCTTGGCATATGTTGGGTATAAAATGTCGTCATTTCAAACCACGAATACATGCATAGAGCCAGAATTTGGCTCCAAAATTTGGCTCAGGCCTCGAAATAGGGATGTTTGGGATATTTTGAAAACTACAGTGGGGGGATTGGGACACATGTGACCAAATGCCGCGTTCAGTACTTGGCATATGTTAGGCATAAAAAAGTCGTAATTTCAAACTGCGAATACGTGCAGAGAGCCAGCATTTGGCTCCAAAATATGGCTCAGTCCTCGAAATTAGGATATTTGGGATATTTCGAAAACTGCAGGGGAGTTTGTGCGAAATGTGACTCACTGCCGCTTTCAAGACTTGGCATATGTTGGGTATAAAATGTCGTAATTTCAAACCGCGAATACGTGCATAGAGCCAGAATTAGGCCCCAAAATATGGCGCAGGCCTCAAAATTGGGATGTTTGGGATATTTTGAAAACTGCTGGGAGGTTTGGGACAAATATAACCAAACGCCGCTTTCAACACTTGGCATATGTTGGGTATAAAAAATTCGTAATTTCATACTGCGAATACGTGCATAGAGCCAGAATTTGGCTCCAAAATATTGCTCAGTCCTCGAAATTGGGTAGTTTGGAATATTTTGAAAACTGCAGGGGGGTTTGGGACAAATATGACCAAACGCTGCTTACAGAACTTGGCATATGTTGGTTATAAAAAGTAGGAATTTCAAACTGCGAATACGTGCAGAGAGCTTGAATTTGGCTCCAAAATATGGCTCAGGCCTTGAAAGTGGGATGTTTGGGATATTTTGAAAACTGCAGGGGAGTTTGAGCAAAATGTGACTCACTGCCGCTTTCAGTATTTGGCATATGTTGGGTATAAAAAGTCGTAATTTCATACTGCGAATACGTGCAGAGAGCCAGAATTTGGCTCCAAAATATGGCTCAGGCCTCAAAATTGGGATGTTTGGGATATTTTGAAAACTGCAGGGGGGTTTGGGACAAATGTGACCAAACGCCGCTTTCAGTACTTGGCATACGTTGGGTATAAAAAAGTCGTAATTTCAAACTGCGAATACGTGCAGAGAGCCAGGGTTTGGCTCAAAAATATGGCTCACACCTCGAAATTGGGATGTTTGGGATATTTCGAAAACTGCAGGGGAGTTTGTGCAAAATGTGACTCACTGCCGCTTTCAGTACTTGACATATGTTGGGTATAAAAAAGTCGTAATTTCAAACTGTGAATACGTGCAGAGAGCCTGAGTTTGGCTCCAAAATATGGCTCTCGCCTCGAAATTGGGATTTTTGGGGTATTTCGAAAACTGCAGGGGAATTTGTGCAAAATGTGACTCACTGGCGCTTTCAGTACTTGACATATGTTGGGTATAAAAAGTCGTAATTTCATACTGCGAATACGTGCAGAGAGCCAGAATTTGGCTCCAAAATATGGCTCAGGCCTTGAAATTGGGATGTTTGGGATATTCTGAAAACTGCAGGGAGGTTTGGGACAAAAGTGACGAAACGCCGCTTTCAGTACTTGGCATATGTTGGGTATATAAATTCATAATTTCAAACTGCGAATACGTGCAGAGAGCCAGAATTTGGCTCCAAAATATAGCTCAGGCCTCGAAATTAGGATATTTGGGATATTTCGAAAACTGCAGGGGAGTTTGTGCAAAATGTGACTCACTGCCGCTTTCAGTACTTGGCATATGTTGGGTATAAAAATCGTAATATCAAACTGCGAATACGTGCATAGAGCCAGAATTTGGCTCCAAAATATGGCTCATGCCTCGAAATTGGGATGTTTGGGATATTTTGAAAACTGCAGGGAGGTTTGGGACAAATGTGACCAAACGCCACTTTCAGTACTTGGCATATGTTGGGTATAAAAAGTCGTAATTTCAAACTGTGTATACGTGCAGAGAGCCAGAATTTGGCTCCAAAATATGGCTCAGGCCTCAAAATAGGGATATTTAGTATATTTCGAAAAATGCAATGGAGTTTGTGCGAAATGTGACTCACTGCCGCTTTCAGGGCTTGGCATATGTTGGGTATAAAATATCGTAATTTCAAACCTCGAATACGTGCATAGAGCCTGAATTTGGCTCCAAAATATGGCTCAGGCCTCGAAATTGGGATGTTTGGGATATTTCGAAAACTGCTGGGGAGTTTGCGAATACGTGCAGAGAGCCAGAATTTGGCTCAAAAATATGGCTCAGGCCTCAAAATTGGGATATTTATGATATTTCGAAAATTGCAGGGGAGTTTGTGCAAAATGTGACTCACTGCCGCTTTCAGTACTTGGCATATGTTGGGTATAAAAATCGTAATATCAAACTGCGAATACGTGCAGAGAACCAGAATTTGGCTCCAAAATATGGCTGAGGCCTCGATATTGTGATGTTTGGGATATTTTGAAAACTGCAGGGAGGTTTGGGACAAATGTAACCAAACGCCGCTTTCAGTACTTGGCATATGTTGGGTATAAAAAAGTTGTAGTTTCAAACTGCGAATACGTGCAGAGAGCCAGAATTTGGCTCCAAAATATAGCTCAGGCCTCGAAATTAGGATATTTGGGATATTTCGAAAACTGCAGGGGAGTTTGTGCAAAATGTGACTCACTGCCGCTTTCAGTACTTGGCATATGTTGGGTATAAAAATCGTAATATCAAACTGCGAATACGTGCATAGAGCCAGAATTTGGCTCCAAAATATGGCTCATGCCTCGAAATTGGGATGTTTGGGATATTTTGAAAACTGCAGGGAGGTTTGGGACAAATGTGACCAAACGCCACTTTCAGTACTTGGCATATGTTGGGTATAAAATATCGTAATTTCAAACCACGAATACGTGCATAGAGCCAGAATTTGGCTCCAAAATTTGGCTCAGGCCTCGAAATAGGGATGTTTGGGATATTTTGAAAACCACAGGGGGGGGGGGGGACAAATGTGACCAAACGCTGCGTTTAGTACTTAGCATATGTTGGGCATAAAAAAGTCGTAATTTCAAACAGCGAATACGTGCAGAGAGCCAGCATTTGGCTCCAAAATATGGCTCAGTCCTCGAAATTGGGGTATTTGGGATATTTCGAAAACTGCAGGGGAGTTTGTGCGAAATGTGACTCTCGGCCGCTTTCAAGACTTGACATATGTTGGGTATATAATGTCGTAATTTCAAACCGTGAATACGTGCATAGAGCCAGAATTTGGCTCCAAAATATGGCTCAGGCCTCGAAATTGGGATGTTTGGGATATTTTGAAAACTGCAGGCGGGTTTGGGACAAATGTTACCAAACGCCGCTTTCAGTACTTGGCATATATTGGGTATAAAAAATTCGTAATTTCAAACTGCGAAAACGTGCAGAGAGCCAGAGTTTGGCCCAAAATATGGCTCAGGTCTCGAAATTGGGATATTTGGGATATTTTGAAAACTGCAGGGGGGTTTGGGACAAATTTGACCAAAAGCCGCTTTCAGAACTTTGCATATGTTGGGTATAAAAAGTCCTAATTTCAAACTGCGAATACGTGCAGAGTGCTTGAATTTGGCTCCAAAATATGGCTCAGGTGTCGAAATTGAGATATTTGGGATATTTCGAAAACTGCAAGGGAGTTTGTGCAAAATGTGACTCACTGCCGCTTTCAGGACTTGGCATATGTTTGAATAAATAGTCGTAATTTCAAACTGCGAATACGTGCAGAGAGCCAGAATTTGGCTCCAAAATATGGCTCAGGCGTCGAAATTGGGATGTTTGAGATATTTTGAAAACTGCAGTGAGGTTTGGGACAAATATGACCAAACGTCTCTTACAGTACTTGGCATATGTTGGGTATATAAAGTCGTAATTTCAATCTGCGAATACGTGCAAAGAGCCAGAATTTGGCTCCCAAATATTGCTCAGGACTCGAAATTGGGATATTTGGGATATTTTGAAAACTGCAGGGGGGGGGGGGGGGTTTGGGACAAATGTGACCAAACACCGCTTTCAGTACGTGGCATATGTTGGGCATAAAAAAGTCGTAATTTCAAACTGTGAATACGTGCAGAGAGCCAGAATTTGGCTCCCAAATATTGCTCAGGCCTCGAAATTGGGATATTTGGGATATTTTGAAAACTGCAGTGCAGTTTGTGTGAAATGTGTCTCACTGCCGCTTTCAGGACTTGGCATATGTTGGGTATAAAATATCGTAATTTCAAACCGCGAATACGTGCATAGAGCCAGAATTTGGCTCCAAAATATTGCTCAGGCCTCGAAATTGGGAAGTTTGTGATATTTTGAAAACTGCAGGGGGGGTTTGGGACAAATGTTACCAAACGCCGCTTTCAGTACTTGGCATATATTGGGTATAAAAAATTCGTAATTTCAAACTGCGAATACGTGGAGAGAGCCAGAGTTTGGCTCCAAAATAAGGCTCAGGCCTCGAAATTGGGATGTTTGGGATATTTCGAAAACTACAGGGGAGTTTGTGCAAAATGTGACTCACTGCCGCTTTCAGTACTTGGCATATGTTGGGTATAAAATCGTAATATTAAACTGCGAATACTTGGAGAGAGCCAGAATTTGGCTCCATAATATGGCTCAGGCCTCGATATTGGGATATTTGGGATATTTCGAAAACTGCAGGGGAGTTTGTACAAAATTTGACTCACTGCCACTTTCAGGACTTGGCATATGTTGGGTATAAAAAGTCGTAATTTCAAACTGCGAATACGTGCATAGAGCCAGAATTTGGCTGAAAAATATTGCTCTGTCCTCGAAATTGGGATGTTTGGGATATTTTGAAAACTACAGGGGGGTTTGGGACCAAAGAGACGAAACGCCGCTTTCATAACTTGGCATATGTTGCGTATAAAAAGTTGTAATTTCAAACTGCGAATACGTGCAGAGAGCTTGAATTTGGCTCCAAAATATGGCTCAGGCCTCGAAAGTGGGATGTTTGGGATATTTTGAAAACTGCAGGGGAGTTTGTGCAAAATGTGACTTACTGCCGCTTTCAGGAATTGGCATATATTGGGTATAAAAAGTCGTAATTTCAATCTGCGAATACGTGCATAGAGCCAGAATTTGGCTCCAAAATATGGCTCAGGCCTCGAAATTTGGATATTTGGGATATTTCGAAAACTGCAGGAGGGTTTGGGACAAAGGTTACCAAACGCCGCTTTCAGTACTTGGCATAAATTGGGTATAAAAAATTCGTAATTTCAAACTGCGAATACGTGCAGAGAGCCAGAATTTGGCTCAAAAATATGGCTCAGGCCTCGAAAGTGGGATGTTTGGGATATTTTGAAAACTGCAGGGGAGTTTGTGCAAAATGTGACTTACTGCCGCTTTCAGGACTTGGCATATGTTGGGTATAAAATATCGTAATTTCAAGCCTCGAATACGTGCATAGAGCCAGAATTTGGCTCCAAAATATGGCTCAGGCCTCGAAATTGCGATGTTTGAGATATTTTGAAAACTGCAGGAGGGTTTGGGACAAAGGTTACCAAACGCCGCTTTCAGTACTTGGCATAAATTGGGTATAAAAAATTCGTAATTTCAAACTGCGAATACGTGCAGAGAGCCAGAATTTGGCTCAAAAATATGGCTCAGGCCTCAAAATTGGGATATTTATGATATTTCGAAACTTGCAGGGGAGTTTGTGCAAAATGTGACTCACTGCCGCTTTCAGTACTTGGCATATGTTGGGTATAAAAATCCTAATATCAAACTGCGAATACGTGCAGAGAGCCAGAATTTGGCTCCAAAATATGGCTGAGGCCTCGATATTGTGATGTTTGGGATATTTTGAAAACTGCAGGGAGGTTTGGGACAAATGTAACCAAACGCCGCTTTCAGTACTTGGCATATGTTGGGTATAAAAAATTCGTAGTTTCAAACTGCGTATACGTGCAGAGAGCCAGAATTTGGCTCCAAAATATGGCTCAGTCCTCGAAATTGGGATATTTGGGATATTTCGAAAACTGCAGGGGAGTTTGTGCGAAATGTGACTCACTGCCGCTTTCAGGGCTTGGCATATGTTGGGTATAAAATGTCGTAATTTCAAACCACGAATACGTGCATAGAGCCAGAATTTGGCTCCAAAATTTGGCTCAGGCCTCGAAATAGGGATGTTTGGGATATTTTGAAAACCACAGGGGGGGGGGGACAAATGTGACCAAACGCCGCGTTTAGTACTTAGCATATGTTGGGCATAAAAAAGTCGTAATTTCAAACAGCGAATACGTGCAGAGAGCCAGCATTTGGCTCCAAAATATGGCTCAGTCCTCGAAATTGGGGTATTTGGGATATTTCGAAAACTGCAGGGGAGTTTGTGCGAAATGTGACTCTCGGCCGCTTTCAAGACTTGGCATATGTTGGGTATATAATGTCGTAATTTCAAACCGTGAATACGTGCATAGAGCCAGAATTTGGCTCCAAAATATGGCTCAGGCCTCGAAATTGGGATGTTTGGGATATTTTGAAAACTGCAGGGGGGTTTGGGACAAATGTTACCAAACGCCGCTTTCAGTACTTGGCATATATTGGGTATAAAAAATTCGTAATTTCAAACTGCGAATACGTGCAGAGAGCCAGAGTTTGGCCCAAAATATGGCTCAGGTCTCGAAATTGGGATATTTGGGATATTTTGAAAACTGCAGGGGGGTTTGGGACAAATTTGACCAAAAGCCGCTTTCAGAACTTTGCATATGTTGGGTATAAAAAGTCCTAATTTCAAACTGCGAATACGTGCAGAGTGCTTGAATTTGGCTCCAAAATATGGCTCAGGTGTCGAAATTGAGATATTTGGGATATTTCGAAAACTGCAAGGGAGTTTGTGCAAAATGTGACTCACTGCCGCTTTCAGGACTTGGCATATGTTTGAATAAATAGTCGTAATTTCAAACTGCGAATACGTGCAGAGAGCCAGAATTTGGCTCCAAAATATGGCTCAGGCGTCGAAATTGGGATGTTTGAGATATTTTGAAAACTGCAGTGAGGTTTGGGACAAATATGACCAAACGTCTCTTACAGTACTTGGCATATGTTGGGTATATAAAGTCGTAATTTCAATCTGCGAATACGTGCAAAGAGCCAGAATTTGGCTCCCAAATATTGCTCAGGACTCGAAATTGGGATATTTGGGATATTTTGAAAACTGCAGGGGGGGGGGGGTTTGGGACAAATGTGACCAAACACCGCTTTCAGTACGTGGCATATGTTGGGCATAAAAAATTCGTAGTTTCAAACTGCGTATACGTGCAGAGAGCCAGAATTTGGCTCCAAAATATGGCTCAGTCCTCGAAATTGGGATATTTGGGATATTTCGAAAACTGCAGGGGAGTTTGTGCGAAATGTGACTCACTGCCGCTTTCAGGGCTTGGCATATGTTGGGTATAAAATGTCGTCATTTCAAACCACGAATACATGCATAGAGCCAGAATTTGGCTCCAAAATTTGGCTCAGGCCTCGAAATAGGGATGTTTGGGATATTTTGAAAACTACAGTGGGGGGATTGGGACAAATGTGACCAAATGCTGCGTTCAGTACTTGGCATATGTTGGGCATAAAAAAGTCGTAATTTCAAACTGCGAATACGTGCAGAGAGCCAGCATTTGGCTCCAAAATATGGCTCAGTCCTCGAAATTAGGATATTTGGGATATTTCGAAAACTGCAGGGGAGTTTGTGCGAAATGTGACTCACTGCCGCTTTCAAGACTTGGCATATGTTGGGTATAAAATGTCGTAATTTCAAACCGCGAATACGTGCATAGAGCCAGAATTAGGCTCCAAAATATGGCTCAGGCCTCAAAATTGGGATGTTTGGGATATTTTGAAAACTGCTGGGAGGTTTGGGACAAATATAACCAAACGCCGCTTTCAACACTTGGCATATGTTGGGTATAAAAAATTCGTAATTTCATACTGCGAATACGTGCATAGAGCCAGAATTTGGCTCCAAAATATTGCTCAGGCCTTGAAAGTGGGATGTTTGGGATATTTTGAAAACTGCAGGGGAGTTTGAGCAAAATGTGACTCACTGCCGCTTTCAGTATTTGGCATATGTTGGGTATAAAAAGTCGTAATTTCATACTGCGAATACGTGCAGAGAGCCAGAATTTGGCTCCAAAATATGGCTCAGGCCTCAAAATTGGGATGTTTGGGATATTTTGAAAACTGCAGGGGGGTTTGGGACAAATGTGATCAAACGCCGCTTTCAGTACTTGGCATATGTTGGGTATAAAAATTCGTAATTTCAAACTGCGAATACGTGCATAGAGCCAGAATTTGGCTCCAAAATATTGCTCAGTCCTTGAAATTGGGATGTTTGGGATATTTTGAAAACTGCACGGACGGTTTGGGAAAAATGTGACCAAACGCCGCATTCAGTACTTGGCATATGTTGGGCATAAAAAAGGTCGTAATTTCAAACTGCGAATACGTACAATGAGCCAGAATTTGGCTCCAAAATATTGCTCAAGCCTCGAAATTGGGATATTTGGGATATTTTGAAAACTGCAGGGAGGTTTGGGACAACTATAACCAAACGCCACTTTCAACACTTGGCATATGTTGGGTATAAAAAGTCGTAATTTCAAACTGCGAATACGTGCATAGAGCCAGAATTTGGCACCAAAATATTGCTCAGTCCTCGAAATTGGGTAGTTTGGGATATTTTGAAAACTGCAGGGGGGATTGGGACAAATATGACCAAACGCTGCTTACAGAACTTGGCATATGTTGGGTATAAAAAGTCATAATTTCAAACTGCGAATACTTGCAGAGAGCTTGAATTTGGCTCCAAAATATGGATCAGGCCATGAAAGTGGGATGTTTGGGATATTTTGAAAACTGCAGGGGAGTTTGAGCAAAATGTGACTCACTGCCGCTTTCAGTACTTGGCATATGTTGGGTATAAAAAGTCGTAATTTCAAACTGCGAATACGTGCAGAGAGCCAGAATTTGACTCCAAAATATGGCTAAGGCCTCGAAATTGGGATGTTTGGGATATTTTGAAAACTGCAGGGGGGGTTTGGGACAAATGTGACCAAACGCTGCTTTCAGTACTTGGCATATGTTGGGTATAAAAAAGTCGTAATTTAAAACTGCGAATACGTGCAGAGAGCCAGAATTTGGCTCCAAAATATGGCTCAGGCCTCGAAATTGGGATGTTTGGGATATTTTGAAAACTGCAGGGGAGTTTGTGCGAAATGTGACTCACTTCCGCTTTCAAGACTTGGCATATGTTGGGTATAAAAAAGTCGTAATTTCAAACTGCGAATACGTGCAGAGAGCCAGAATATGGCTCCAAAATATGGCTTAGGCCTCGAAATTGGGATATTTGGGATATTTCGAAAACTCCAGGGGAGTTTGTGCGAAATGTGACTCACTGCCGCTTTCAAGACTTGGCATATGTTGGGTATAAAATGTTGTAATTTCAAACCGCGAATACGTGCATAGAGCCAGAATTTGGCTCTAAAATATGGCTAAGGCCTCGAAATTGGGATGTTTGGGATATTTTGAAAACTGCAGGGGGGGGGTTTTGGGACAAATGTGACCAAACACCGCTTTCAGTACTTGGCATATGTTGGGTATAAAAAATTCGTAATTTCATACTGTGAATATGTGCAGAGAGCCAGAAGTTGGCTCCAAAATATAGCTCAGGCCTCGAAATTGGGATATTTGGGATATTTCGAAAACTGTAGGGGAGTTTGTGCAAAATTTGATTCGCCGCCGCTTTCAGGACTTGGCATATGTTGGGTATAAAAAAGTCGTAATTTCAAACTGCGAATACGTGCAGAGAGCCAGAATATGGCTCCAAAATATGGCTCAGGCCTCGAAATTGGGATGTTTGGGATATTTTGAAAACTGCTGGGAGGTTTGGGACAAATATAACCAAACGCCGCTTTCAACACTTGTCATACGTTGGGTATAAAAAATTCGTAATTTCATACTGCGAATACGTGCATAGAGCCAGAATTTGGCTCCAAAATATTGCTCAGTCCTCGAAATTGGGATGTTTGGGATATTTTGATAACTGCAGGGGAGTTTGAGCAAAATGTGACTCACTTCCGCTTTCAGTTCTTGGCATATGTGGGGTATAAAAAGTCGTAATTTCAAACTGCGAATACGTGCAGAGAGCCAGAATTTGGCTCCAAAATATGGCTCAGGCCTCGAAATTGGGATATTTGGGATATTTCGAAAACTGGAAGGAAGTTTGTGCAAAATGTGACTTACTGCCGCTTTCAGGAATTGGCATATGTTGGGTATAAAAAGTCGTAATTTCAATCTGCGAATACGTGCATAGAGCCAGAATTTGGCTCCAAAATATGGCTCAGGCCTCGAAATTGCGATGTTTGAGATATTTTGAAAACTGCAGGAGGGTTTGGGACAAAGGTTACCAAACGCCGCTTTCAGTACTTGGCATAAATTGGGTATAAAAAAGTCGTAATTTCAAACTGCGAATACGTGCAGAGAGCCAGAATTTGGCTCAAAAATATGGCTCAGGCCTCAAAATTGGGATATTTATGATATTTCGAAAATTGCAGGGTAGTTTGTGCAAAATGTGACTCACTGCCGCTTTCAGTACTTGGCATATGTTGGGTATAAAAATCCTAATATCAAACTGCGAATACGTGCACAGAGCCAGAATTTGGCTCCAAAATATGGCTGAGGCCTCGATATTGTGATGTTTGGGATATTTTGAAAACTGCAGGGAGGTTTGGGACAAATGTAACCAAACGCCGCTTTCAGTACTTGGCATATGTTGGGTATAAAAAAGTCGTAGTTTCAAACTGCGTATACGTGCAGAGAGCCAGAATTTGGCTCCAAAATATGGCTCAGTCCTCGAAATTGGGATATTTGGGATATTTCGAAAACTGCAGGGGAGTTTGTGCGAAATGTGACTCACTGCCGCTTTCAGGGCTTGGCATATGTTGGGTATAAAATGTCGTCATTTCAAACCACGAATACATGCATAGAGCCAGAATTTGGCTCCAAAATTTGGCTCAGGCCTCGAAATAGGGATGTTTGGGACATTTTGAAAACTACAGTGGGGGGATTGGGACAAATGTGACCAAATGCCGCGTTCAGTACTTGGCATATATTGGGCATAAAAAATTCGTAATTTCAAACTACGAATACGTGCAGAGAGCCAGCATTTGGCTCCAAAATATGGCTCAGTCCTCGAAATTAGGATATTTGGGATATTTCGAAAACTGCAGGGGAGTTTGTGCGAAATGTGACTCACTGCCGCTTTCAAGACTTGGCATATGTTGGGTATAAAATGTCGTAATTTCAAACTGCGAATACGTGCATAGAGCCAGAATTAGGCTCCAAAATATGGCTCAGGCCTCAAAATTGGGATGTTTGGGATATTTTGAAAACTGCTGGGAGGTTTGGGACAAATATAACCAATCGCCGCTTTCAACACTTGGCATATGTTGGGTATAAAAAAATCGTAATTTCAAACTGCGAATACGTGCATAGAGCCAGAATTAGGCTCCAAAATATTGCTCAGGCCTTGAAAGTGGGATGTTTGGGATATTTTGAAAACTGCAGGGGAGTTTGAGCAAAATGTGACTCACTGCCGCTTTCAGTATTTGGCATATGTTGGGTATAAAAAGTCGTAATTTCATACTGCGAATACGTGCAGAGAGCCAGAATTTGGCTCCAAAATATGGCTCAGGCCTCAAAATTGGGATGTTTGGGATATTTTGAAAACTGCAGGGGGGTTTGGGACAAATGTGATCAAACGCCGCTTTCAGTACTTGGCATACGTTGGGTATAAAAAAGTCGTAATTTCAAACTGCGAATACGTGCAGAGAGCCAGAGTTTGGCTCAAAAATATGGCTCACACCTCGAAATTGGGATGTTTGGGATATTTCGAAAACTGCAGGGGAGTTTGTGCAAAATGTGACTCACTGCCCCTTTCAGTACTTGGCATATGTTGGGTATAAAAATCGTAATATTAAACTGCGAATACGTGCAGAGAGCCAGAATTTGGCTCCAAAATATGGCTCAGGCCTTGATATGTGATGTTTGGGATATTTTGAAAACTGCAGGGAGGTTTGGGACAAATGTTACCAAACGCCGCTTTCAGTACTTGGCATATGTTGGGTATAAAAAATTCGTAATTTCATACTGCGTATAAAAAATTCGTAATTTCATACTGCGAATACGTGCAGAGAGCCAGAAGTTGGCTCCAAAATATGTCTCAGGCCTCGAAATTGGGATATTTGGGATATTTTGAAAACTGCAGGGGGGATTGGGACAGATGTGACCAAACGCCGCTTTTAGTACTTGGCATATGTTGGGCATAAACAAGTCGCAATTTCAAACTGTGAATACGTGCAGAGAGCCAGCATTTTGCTCCAAAATATGGCTCAGGCCTCGAAATTGGGATATTTGGGATATTTCGAAAACTGCAGGGGAGTTTGTGCAAAATGTGACTCTCTGCCGCTTTCAGGACTTGGCATATGTTGGGTATAAAAAGTCGTAATTTCATACTGCGAATACGTGCAGAGAGCCAGAATTTGGCTCCAAAATATGGCTCAGGCCTCAAAATTGGGATGTTTGGGATATTTTGAAAACTGCAGGGGGGTTTGGGACAAATGTGATCAAACGCCGCTTTCAGTACTTGGCATACGTTGGGTATAAAAAAGTCGTAATTTCAAACTGCGAATACGTGCAGAGAGCCAGAGTTTGGCTCAAAAATATGGCTCACACCTCGAAATTGGGATGTTTGGGATATTTCGAAAACTGCAGGGGAGTTTGTGCAAAATGTGACTCACTGCCCCTTTCAGTACTTGGCATATGTTGGGTATAAAAATCGTAATATTAAACTGCGAATACGTGCAGAGAGCCAGAATTTGGCTCCAAAATATGGCTCGGGCCTTGATATGTGATGTTTGGGATATTTTGAAAACTGCAGGGAGGTTTGGGACAAATGTTACCAAACGCCGCTTTCAGTACTTGGCATATGTTGGGTATAAAAAAATCGTAATTTCATACTGCGTATAAAAAATTCGTAATTTCATACTGCGAATACGTGCAGAGAGCCAGAAGTTGGCTCCAAAATATGTCTCAGGCCTCGAAATTGGGATATTTGGGATATTTTGAAAACTGCAGGGGGGATTGGGACAGATGTGACCAAACGCCGCTTTTAGTACTTGGCATATGTTGGGCATAAACAAGTCGCAATTTCAAACTGTGAATACGTGCAGAGAGCCAGCATTTTGCTCCAAAATATGGCTCAGGCCTCGAAATTGGGATATTTGGGATATTTCGAAAACTGCAGGGGAGTTTGTGCAAAATGTGACTCTCTGCCGCTTTCAGGACTTGGCATATGTTGGGTATAAAAAGTCGTAATTTCAATCTTCGAATTCGTGCATAGAGCCAGAATTTGGCTCCAAAATTCTGGCTCAGGCCTCGAAATTGGGATGTTTGTATTATTTTGAAAACTGCAGGGAGGTTTCGGACAAATGTGACCAAACGCCGCTTTCAGTACTTGGCATATGTTGGGTATATAAAGTCGTAATTTCAAACTGCGAATACGTGCAGAGAGCCAGAATTTTGCTCCAAACTATGGGTCATGCCTCGAAATTAGCATGTTTAGGATATTTTGAAAGTCGCAGGGAGGTTTGGGACAAATGTGTCCAAACACCGCTTTCAGTACTTGGCATTTGTTGGGTATAAAAAGTCATAATTTCAAACTGCGAATACGTGCTGAGAGCCAGAATTTGGCTCCAAAATATGGCTCAGGGCTCGAAATTGAGATGTTTAGGATATTTTGAAAAATGCAGGGGAGTTTAGCAAAATGAGAGTCACTGCCACTTTCAGTACTTGGCATATGTTGGGTATAAAAAAGTCGTAATTTCAAACTGCGAGTACGTGCAGAAAGCCAGAATTTGGCTCCAAAATATGGCTCGGGCCTCGAAATTGGGATGTTTGGGATATTTCGAAAACTGCAGGGAGGTTTGGGACAAATGTAACCAAACGGCGCTTTCAGTACTTGGCATATGTTGGGTATAAAAAATTCGTAATTTCATACTGCGAATACGTGCAGAGAGCCAGAAGTTGGCTCCAAAATATGGCTCAGGCCTCGAAATTGGGATATTTGGGATATTTCGAAAACTGTAGGGGAGTTTGTGCAAAATTTGATTCGCCGCCGCTTTCAGGACTTGGCATATGTTGGGTATAAAAAAGTCGTAATTTCAAACTGCGAATACGTGCAGAGAGCCAGAATATGGCTCCAAAATATGGCTCAGGCCTCGAAATTGGGATGTTTGGGATATTTTGAAAACTGCTGGGAGGTTTGGGACAAATATAACCAAACGCCGCTTTCAACACTTGTCATACGTTGGGTATAAAAAATTCGTAATTTCATACTGCGAATACGTGCATAGAGCCAGAATTTGGCTCCAAAATATTGCTCAGTCCTCGAAATTGGGATGTTTGGGATATTTTGATAACTGCAGGGGAGTTTGAGCAAAATGTGACTCACTTCCGCTTTCAGTTCTTGGCATATGTGGGGTATAAAAAGTCGTAATTTCAAACTGCGAATACGTGCAGAGAGCCAGAATTTGGCTCCAAAATATGGCTCAGGCCTCGAAATTGGGATATTTGGGATATTTCGAAAACTGGAAGGAAGTTTGTGCAAAATGTGACTTACTGCCGCTTTCAGGAATTGGCATATGTTGGGTATAAAAAGTCGTAATTTCAATCTGCGAATACGTGCATAGAGCCAGAATTTGGCTCCAAAATATGGCTCAGGCCTCGAAATTGCGATGTTTGAGATATTTTGAAAACTGCAGGAGGGTTTGGGACAAAGGTTACCAAACGCCGCTTTCAGTACTTGGCATAAATTGGGTATAAAAAAGTCGTAATTTCAAACTGCGAATACGTGCAGAGAGCCAGAATTTGGCTCAAAAATATGGCTCAGGCCTCAAAATTGGGATATTTATGATATTTCGAAAATTGCAGGGTAGTTTGTGCAAAATGTGACTCACTGCCGCTTTCAGTACTTGGCATATGTTGGGTATAAAAATCCTAATATCAAACTGCGAATACGTGCACAGAGCCAGAATTTGGCTCCAAAATATGGCTGAGGCCTCGATATTGTGATGTTTGGGATATTTTGAAAACTGCAGGGAGGTTTGGGACAAATGTAACCAAACGCCGCTTTCAGTACTTGGCATATGTTGGGTATAAAAAAGTCGTAGTTTCAAACTGCGTATACGTGCAGAGAGCCAGAATTTGGCTCCAAAATATGGCTCAGTCCTCGAAATTGGGATATTTGGGATATTTCGAAAACTGCAGGGGAGTTTGTGCGAAATGTGACTCACTGCCGCTTTCAGGGCTTGGCATATGTTGGGTATAAAATGTCGTCATTTCAAACCACGAATACATGCATAGAGCCAGAATTTGGCTCCAAAATTTGGCTCAGGCCTCGAAATAGGGATGTTTGGGACATTTTGAAAACTACAGTGGGGGGATTGGGACAAATGTGACCAAATGCCGCGTTCAGTACTTGGCATATATTGGGCATAAAAAATTCGTAATTTCAAACTACGAATACGTGCAGAGAGCCAGCATTTGGCTCCAAAATATGGCTCAGTCCTCGAAATTAGGATATTTGGGATATTTCGAAAACTGCAGGGGAGTTTGTGCGAAATGTGACTCACTGCCGCTTTCAAGACTTGGCATATGTTGGGTATAAAATGTCGTAATTTCAAACTGCGAATACGTGCATAGAGCCAGAATTAGGCTCTAAAATATGGCTCAGGCCTCAAAATTGGGATGTTTGGGATATTTTGAAAACTGCTGGGAGGTTTGGGACAAATATAACCAATCGCCGCTTTCAACACTTGGCATATGTTGGGTATAAAAAAATCGTAATTTCAAACTGCGAATACGTGCATAGAGCCAGAATTAGGCTCCAAAATATTGCTCAGGCCTTGAAAGTGGGATGTTTGGGATATTTTGAAAACTGCAGGGGAGTTTGAGCAAAATGTGACTCACTGCCGCTTTCAGTATTTGGCATATGTTGGGTATAAAAAGTCGTAATTTCATACTGCGAATACGTGCAGAGAGCCAGAATTTGGCTCCAAAATATGGCTCAGGCCTCAAAATTGGGATGTTTGGGATATTTTGAAAACTGCAGGGGGGTTTGGGACAAATGTGATCAAACGCCGCTTTCAGTACTTGGCATACGTTGGGTATAAAAAAGTCGTAATTTCAAACTGCGAATACGTGCAGAGAGCCAGAGTTTGGCTCAAAAATATGGCTCACACCTCGAAATTGGGATGTTTGGGATATTTCGAAAACTGCAGGGGAGTTTGTGCAAAATGTGACTCACTGCCCCTTTCAGTACTTGGCATATGTTGGGTATAAAAATCGTAATATTAAACTGCGAATACGTGCAGAGAGCCAGAATTTGGCTCCAAAATATGGCTCAGGCCTTGATATGTGATGTTTGGGATATTTTGAAAACTGCAGGGAGGTTTGGGACAAATGTTACCAAACGCCGCTTTCAGTACTTGGCATATGTTGGGTATAAAAAATTCGTAATTTCATACTGCGTATAAAAAATTCGTAATTTCATACTGCGAATACGTGCAGAGAGCCAGAAGTTGGCTCCAAAATATGTCTCAGGCCTCGAAATTGGGATATTTGGGATATTTTGAAAACTGCAGGGGGGATTGGGACAGATGTGACCAAACGCCGCTTTTAGTACTTGGCATATGTTGGGCATAAACAAGTCGCAATTTCAAACTGTGAATACGTGCAGAGAGCCAGCATTTTGCTCCAAAATATGGCTCAGGCCTCGAAATTGGGATATTTGGGATATTTCGAAAACTGCAGGGGAGTTTGTGCAAAATGTGACTCTCTGCCGCTTTCAGGACTTGGCATATGTTGGGTATAAAAAGTCGTAATTTCATACTGCGAATACGTGCAGAGAGCCAGAATTTGGCTCCAAAATATGGCTCAGGCCTCAAAATTGGGATGTTTGGGATATTTTGAAAACTGCAGGGGGGTTTGGGACAAATGTGATCAAACGCCGCTTTCAGTACTTGGCATACGTTGGGTATAAAAAAGTCGTAATTTCAAACTGCGAATACGTGCAGAGAGCCAGAGTTTGGCTCAAAAATATGGCTCACACCTCGAAATTGGGATGTTTGGGATATTTCGAAAACTGCAGGGGAGTTTGTGCAAAATGTGACTCACTGCCCCTTTCAGTACTTGGCATATGTTGGGTATAAAAATCGTAATATTAAACTGCGAATACGTGCAGAGAGCCAGAATTTGGCTCCAAAATATGGCTCAGGCCTTGATATGTGATGTTTGGGATATTTTGAAAACTGCAGGGAGGTTTGGGACAAATGTTACCAAACGCCGCTTTCAGTACTTGGCATATGTTGGGTATAAAAAAATCGTAATTTCATACTGCGTATAAAAAATTCGTAATTTCATACTGCGAATACGTGCAGAGAGCCAGAAGTTGGCTCCAAAATATGTCTCAGGCCTCGAAATTGGGATATTTGGGATATTTTGAAAACTGCAGGGGGGATTGGGACAGATGTGACCAAACGCCGCTTTTAGTACTTGGCATATGTTGGGCATAAACAAGTCGCAATTTCAAACTGTGAATACGTGCAGAGAGCCAGCATTTTGCTCCAAAATATGGCTCAGGCCTCGAAATTGGGATATTTGGGATATTTCGAAAACTGCAGGGGAGTTTGTGCAAAATGTGACTCTCTGCCGCTTTCAGGACTTGGCATATGTTGGGTATAAAAAGTCGTAATTTCAATCTTCGAATTCGTGCATAGAGCCAGAATTTGGCTCCAAAATTCTGGCTCAGGCCTCGAAATTGGGATGTTTGTATTATTTTGAAAACTGCAGGGAGGTTTCGGACAAATGTGACCAAACGCCGCTTTCAGTACTTGGCATATGTTGGGTATATAAAGTCGTAATTTCAAACTGCGAATACGTGCAGAGAGCCAGAATTTTGCTCCAAACTATGGGTCAGGCCTCGAAATTAGCATGTTTAGGATATTTTGAAAGTCGCAGGGAGGTTTGGGACAAATGTGTCCAAACACCGCTTTCAGTACTTGGCATTTGTTGGGTATAAAAAGTCATAATTTCAAACTGCGAATACGTGCTGAGAGCCAGAATTTGGCTCCAAAATATGGCTCAGGGCTCGAAATTGAGATGTTTAGGATATTTTGAAAAATGCAGGGGAGTTTAGCAAAATGAGAGTCACTGCCACTTTCAGTACTTGGCATATGTTGGGTATAAAAAAGTCGTAATTTCAAACTGCGAGTACGTGCAGAAAGCCAGAATTTGGCTCCAAAATATGGCTCGGGCCTCGAAATTGGGATATTTGGGATATTTTGAAAACTGCAGGGGGGTTTGGGACAAATATGACCAAACGCTGCTTTCAGAACTTGGCATAAGTTGGGTATAAAAAGTCATAATTTCAAACTGCGAATACGTGCAGAGAGCCAGAATTTGGCTACAAAATATGGCTCAGGCCTCGAAATTTGGATGTTTGGGATATTTTGAAAGCTGCAGGGGAGTTTGTGCAAAATGTGACTAACTACCACTTTCATTACTTGGCATATATTGGGTATAAAAAATCGTAATTTCAAACTGCGAATACGTGCAGAGAGCCAGAATTTGGCTCCAAAATGTGAATCAGGCCTTAAAATTGGGATGTTTGGGATATTTTGAAAACTGCAGGGGGGATTGCTCCAAATGTTACCAAACGCCGCTTTCAGTACTTGCCATATGTTGGGTATAAAAAAGTCGCAATTTCAAACTGCGAATACGTGCAGAAAGCCAGAATTTGGCTCCAAAATATGGCTCAGGCCTCGAAATTGGGATATTTGGGATATTTCGAAAACAGCAGGGAAGTTTGTGCAAAATGTGACTCACTGCCACTCTCAGGACTTGGTATATGTTGGGTATAAAAAGTCTTAATTTCAAACTGCGAATACGTGCATAGAGCCAGAATTTGGCTCCAAAATATGGCTCAGGGCTCGAAATTGAGATGTTTAGGATATTTTGAAAAATGCAGGGGAGTTTAGCAAAATGAGAGTCACTGCCACTTTCAGTACTTGGCATATGTTGGGTATAAAAAAGTCGTAATTTCAAACTGCGAGTACGTGCAGAAAGCCAGAATTTGGCTCCAAAATATGGCTCGGGCCTCGAAATTGGGATATTTGGGATATTTTGAAAACTGCAGGGGGGTTTGGGACAAATATGACCAAACGCTGCTTTCAGAACTTGGCATAAGTTGGGTATAAAAAGTCATAATTTCAAACTGCGAATACGTGCAGAGAGCCAGAATTTGGCTACAAAATATGGCTCAGGCCTCGAAATTTGGATGTTTGGGATATTTTGAAAGCTGCAGGGGAGTTTGTGCAAAATGTGACTAACTACCACTTTCATTACTTGGCATATATTGGGTATAAAAAATCGTAATTTCAAACTGCGAATACGTGCAGAGAGCCAGAATTTGGCTCCAAAATGTGAATCAGGCCTTAAAATTGGGATGTTTGGGATATTTTGAAAACTGCAGGGGGGATTGCTCCAAATGTTACCAAACGCCGCTTTCAGTACTTGCCATATGTTGGGTATAAAAAAGTCGCAATTTCAAACTGCGAATACGTGCAGAAAGCCAGAATTTGGCTCCAAAATATGGCTCAGGCCTCGAAATTGGGATATTTGGGATATTTCGAAAACAGCAGGGAAGTTTGTGCAAAATGTGACTCACTGCCACTCTCAGGACTTGGTATATGTTGGGTATAAAAAGTCTTAATTTCAAACTGCGAATACGTGCATAGAGCCAGAATTTGGCTCCAAAATATGGCTCAGTCCTTGATATTGGGATTTTTGGGATATTTTGAAAACTGCAGGGAAGTTTGGGACAAATGTGACCAAATGCCGCTTTCAGTACTTGGCATATGTTGGGTATAAAAAGTCGTAATTTCAAACTGCGAATACGTGCAGAGAGCCTGAATTTGGCTCCAAAGAATGGCTCAGGCCTCGAAATTGGGATGTTTGGGATATTTTGAAAACTGCAGGGGGGATTGAGACAAATGTGACCAAACGCATTGGCATATGTTGGGTATAAAAAGTCGTAATTTCAAAATGCGAATACGTGCATAGAGCCAGAATTTGGCTCCAAAATATGGCTCAGGCATCGAAATTGGGATGTTCGGGATATTTTGAAAACTGCAGGGAGGTTTGGGACAAATATGACCAAACGTCGCTTTCAGTACTTTGCATATGTTGCGTATATAAAACCGAAATTTCAAACTGCGAATACGTGCAGAGAGCCAGCATTTGGCTCCAAAATATGGCTCAGGCCTTAAAATTAGCATGTTTGGGATATTTTGAAAACTGCAGGGAGCTTTGGGACAAATGTGACCAAACGCCGCTTTCAGTACTTGGCATAAGTTGGGTATAAAAAGTCGTAATTTCAAACTGCGAATACGTGCAGAGAGCCAGAATTTGGCTCCAAAATATGGCTCAGGCCTTGAAATTGAGATGTTTGGGATATTTTGAAATCTGCAGGGGGGATTGGGACAGATGTGACCAAACGCCGCTTTTAGTACTTGGCATATGTTGGGTATAAAAAGTCGTAATTTCAAACTGCGAATACGTGCAGAGAGCCAGACGTGTGCTCCAAAATATGACTCAGGCCTCGATATTGGGATGTTTGAGATATTTAGAAAACTGCAGGGAGGATTGAGACAAATGTGACCAAACGCATTGGCATATGTTGGGTTTAAAAAAGTCCTAATTTCAAACTGCGAATACGTGGAGAGAGCCAGAATTTAGCTCCAAAATATGGCTCAGGCCTCGAAATTGGGATGTTTGGGATATTTTGAAAACTGCAGGGGGGATTGAGACAAATGTGACCAAACGCATTGGCATATGTTGGGTTTAAAAAAGTCCTAATTTCAAAATGCGATTACATGCAGAGAGCCAGAATTTGGCTCCAAAATATGGCTCAGGCCTCGAAATTGGGATATTTTGGATATTTCGAAAACTGCAGGGGAGTTTGTGCAAAATGTGACTCACTGCCGCTTTCAGGACTTGGCATATGTTGGGTATAAAAATTCGTAATATCAATCTGCGAATACGTGCATAGAGCCAGAATTTGGCTCCAAAATATGGCTCAGGCCTCGAAATTGGGATGTTTGGGATATTTTGAAAACTGCTCGGGGGGTTTGGGACAAATGTGACCAAACGCCGCGTTCAGTACTTGGCATATGTTGGGCATAAAAAAAATCGTAATTTCAAACTGCGAATACGTGCAGAGAGCCAGAATTTGGCTCCAAAATATGGTTTAGGCCTCGAAGTTGGGATGTTTGGGATATTTTGAAAACTGCAGGATAGTTTGTGCTAAATGTGACTCACTGCCGCTTTCAGTACTTGGCATATGTTGGGTATAAAAATCGTAATATCAAACTTCGAATACTTGCAGAGAGCGAAAATTTGGTTCCAAAATAAGACTCAGGCCTCGAAATTGGGATATTGGGGATATTTTGAAAACTGCAGGGGAGTTTGTGCAAAATGTGACTCACTGCTGCTTTCAGTACCTGGAATATGTTGGGTATAAAAAGTCGTAATTTCAAACTGCGAATACGTGCAGAGAGCCAGAATTTGGCTTCAAAATATTTCTCAGGCCTCGAAATTAGCATGTTTGGGATATTTTGAAAACTGCAGGGAGGTTTGGGACAAATGTGACCAAATGCCGCTTTCAGTACTTGGCATATGTTGAGTATAAAATTTGCAATTAAAAACTGCTAATACGTGCAGAGACCCAGAATTTGGCTCCAAATTATGGTTCAGGCCTCGAAATTGGGATATTTGGGATATTTCGAAAACTGCAGGGGAGTTTGTGGGAGATGTGACTCACTGCCGCTTTCAGGACTTGGCATATGTTGGGTATAAAAAGTCGTAATTTTAATCTGCGAATACGTGCATAGAGCCAGAATTTGACTCCAAAATATGGCTCAGGCCTTGAAATTGGGATGTTTGGGATATTCTGAAAACTGCAGGGAGGTTTGGGACAAAAGTGACGAAACGCCGCTTTCAGTACTTGGCATATGTTGGGTATATAAATTCATAATTTCAAACTGCGAATACGTGCAGAGAGCCAGAATTTGGCTCCAAAATATAGCTCAGGCCTCGAAATTAGGATATTTGGGATATTTCGAAAACTGCAGGGGAGTTTGTGCAAAATATGACTCACTGCCGCTTTCAGTACTTGGCATATGTTGGGTATAAAAATCGTAATATCAAACTGCGAATACGTGCATAGAGCCAGAATTTGGCTCCAAAATATGGCTCATGCCTCGAAATTGGGATGTTTGGGATATTTTGAAAACTGCAGGGAGGTTTGGGACAAATGTGACCAAACGCCACTTTCAGTACTTGGCATATGTTGGGTATAAAAAATTCGTAATTTCAAACTGTGTATACGTGCAGAGAGCCAGAATTTGGCTCCAAAATATGGCTCAGGCCTCAAAATAGGGATATTTAGTATATTTCGAAAAATGCAGTGGAGTTTGTGCGAAATGTGACTCACTGCCGCTTTCAGGGCTTGGCATATGTTGGGTATAAAATGTCGTAATTTCAAACCACGAATACGTGCATAGAGCCAGAATTTGGCTCCAAAATTTGGCTCAGGCCTCGAAATAGGGATGTTTGGGATATTTTGAAAACCACAGGGGGGGGGGGGACAAATGTGACCAAACGCCGCGTTTAGTACTTGGCATATGTTGGGCATAAAAAAGTCGTAATTTCAAACAGCGAATACGTGCAGAGAGCCAGCATTTGGCTCCAAAATATGGCTCAGTCCTCGAAATTGGGATATTTGGGATATTTCGAAAACTGCAGGGGAGTTTGTGCGAAATGTGACTCTCTGCCGCTTTCAAGACTTGGCATATGTTGGGTATAAAATGTCGTAATTTCAAACCGCGAATACGTGCATAGAGCCAGAATTTGGCTCCAAAATATGGCTCAGGCCTCGAAATTGGGATGTTTGGGATATTTTGAAAACTGCAGGGGGGTTTGGGACAAATGTTACCAAACGCCGCTTTCAGTACTTGGCATATATTGGGTATAAAAAATTCGTAATTTCAAACTGCGAATACGTGCAGAGAGCCAGAGTTTGGCCCAAAATATGGCTCAGGTCTCGAAATTGGGATATTTGGGATATTTTGAAAACTGCAGGGGGGTTTGGGACAAATTTGACCAGAAGCCGCTTTCAGAACTTTGCATATGTTGGGTATAAAAAGTCCTAATTTCAAACTGCGAATACGTGCAGAGTGCTTGAATTTGGCTCCAAAATATGGCTCAGGCCTCGAAATTGGGATGTTTGGGATATTTTGAAACTGCAGGGAGGTTTGGGACAAATGTAACCAAACGCCACTTTCAGTACTTGGCATATGTTGGGTATATAAAGTCGTAATTTCAAACTGCGAATACGTGCAGAGAGCCAGAATTTTGCTCCAAAACATGGATCAGGCCTCAAAATTGGGATATTTGGGATATTTCGAAAACTGCAGGGGAGTTTGTGTGAAATGTGACTCACTGCCGCTTTCAGGGCTTGGCATATGTTATGTATAAAATATCGTAATTTCAAACCGCGAATACGTGCATAGAGCCAGAATTTGGCTCCATAATATTGCTCAGGCCTCGAAATTGGGATGTTTGGGATATTTTGAAAACTGCAGGGGGGGGGGGGTTTGGGACAAATGTGACCAAACACCGCTTTCAGTACGTGGCATATGTTGGGCATAAAAAAGTCGTAATTTCAAACTGTGAATACGTGCAGAGAGCCAGAATTTGGCTCCCAAATATTGCTCAGGCCTCGAAATTGGGATATTTGGGATATTTTGAAAACTGCAGTGCAGTTTGTGTGAAATGTGTCTCACTGCCGCTTTCAGGACTTGGCATATGTTGGGTATAAAATATCGTAATTTCAAACTGCGAATACGTGGAGAGAGCCAGAGTTTGGCTCCAAAATAAGGCTCAGGCCTCGAAATTGGGATGTTTGGGATATTTTGAAAACTACAGGGGAGTTTGTGCAAAATGTGACTCACTGCCGCTTTCAGTACTTGGCATATGTTGGGTATAAAATCGTAATTTTAAACTGCGAATACTTGGAGAGAGCCAGAATTTGGCTCCATAATATGGCTCAGGCCTCGATATTGGGATATTTGGGATATTTCGAAAACTGCAGGGGAGTTTGTACAAAATTTGACTCACTGCCGCTTTCAGGACTTGGCATATGTTGGGTATAAAAAGTCGTAATTTCAAACTGCGAATACGTGCATAGAGCCAGAATTTGGCTGAAAAATATTGCTCTGTCCTCGAAATTGGGATGTTTGGGATATTTTGAAAACTGCAGGGGGGTTTGGGACCAAAGAGACGAAACGCCGCTTTCAGAACTTGGCATATGTTGCGTATAAAAAGTTGTAATTTCAAACTGCGAATACGTGCAGAGAGCTTGAATTTGGCTCCAAAATATGGCTCAGGCCTCGAAAGTGGGATGTTTGGGATATTTTGAAAACTGCAGGGGAGTTTGTGCAAAATGTGACTCACTGCTGCTTTCAGTACTTGGCATATGTTGGGTATAAAAAGTCGTAATTTCAAACTGCGAATACGTGCAGAGAGCCAGAATTTGGCTCGAAAATATTGCTCAGGCCTCGAAATTGGGATATTTGGGATATTTCGAAAACTGGAAGGAAGTTTGTGCAAAATGTGACTTACTGCCGCTTTCAGGAATTGGCATATGTTGCGTATAAAAAGTAGGAATTTCAAACTGCGAATACGTGCAGAGAGCTTGAATTTGGCTCCAAAATATGGCTCAGGCCTTGAAAGTGGGATGTTTGGGATATTTTGAAAACTGCAGGGGAGTTTGAGCAAAATGTGACTCACTGCCGCTTTCAGTATTTGGCATATGTTGGGTATAAAAAGTCGTAATTTCATACTGCGAATACGTGCAGAGAGCCAGAATTTGGCTCCAAAATATGGCTCAGGCCTCAAAATTGGGATGTTTGGGATATTTTGAAAACTGCAGGGGGGTTTGGGACAAATGTGACCAAACGCCGCTTTCAGTACTTGGCATACGTTGGGTATAAAAAAGTCGTAATTTCAAACTGCGAATACGTGCAGAGAGCCAGGGTTTGGCTCAAAAATATGGCTCACACCTCGAAATTGGGATGTTTTGGGATATTTCGAAAACTGCAGGGGAGTTTGTGCAAAATGTGACTCACTGCCGCTTTCAGTACTTGACATATGTTGGGTATAAAAAAGTCGTAATTTCAAACTGTGAATACGTGCAGAGAGCCTGAGTTTGGCTCCAAAATATGGCTCTCGCCTCGAAATTGGGATTTTTGGGGTATTTCGAAAACTGCAGGGGAATTTGTGCAAAATGTGACTCACTGGCGCTTTCAGTACTTGGCATATGTTGGGTATAAAAATCGTAATATCAAACTGCGAATACGTGCAGAGAGCCAGAATTTGGCTCCAAAATATGGCTCAGGCCTCGATATTGTGATGTTTGGGATATTTTGATAACTGCAGGGAGGTTTGGGACAAATATAACCAAACGCCACTTTCAACACTTGGCATATGTTGGGTATAAAAAGTCGTAATTTCAAACTGCGAATACGTGCATAGAGCCAGAATTTGGCACCAAAATATTGCTCAGTCCTCGAAATTGGGTAGTTTGGGATATTTTGAAAACTGCAGGGGGGTTTGGGACAAATATGACCAAACGCTGCTTACAGAACTTGACATATGTTGGGTATAAAAAGTCATAATTTCAAACTGCGAATACGTGCAGAGAGCTTGAATTTGGCTCCAAAATATGGCTCAGGCCATGAAAGTGGGATGTTTGGGATATTTTGAAAACTGCAGGGGAGTTTGAGCAAAATGTGACTCACTGCCGCTTTCAGTATTTGGCATATGTTGGGTATAAAAAGTCGTAATTTCATACTGCGAATACGTGCAGAGAGCCAGAATTTGGCTCCAAAATATGGTTCAGGCCTCAAAATTGGGATATTTGGGATATTTCGAAAACTGCAGGGGAGTTTGTGGGAAATGTGACTCACTGCCGCTTTCAGGACTTGGCATATGTTGGGTATAAAAATCGTAATATCAAACTGCGAATACGTGCATAGAGCCAGAATTTGGCTCCAAAATATAGCTCATGCCTCGAAATTGGGATGTTTGGGATATTTTGAAAACTGCAGGGAGGTTTGGGACAAATGTGACCAAACGCCACTTTCAGTACTTGGCATATGTTGGGTATAAAAAGTCGTAATTTCAAACTGTGTATACGTGCAGAGAGCCAGAATTTGGCTCCAAAATATGGCTCAGGCCTCAAAATAGGGATATTTAGTATATTTCGAAAAATGCAGTGGAGTTTGTGCGAAATGTGACTCACTGCCGCTTTCAGGGCTTGGCATATGTTGGGTATAAAATATCGTAATTTCAAACCTCGAATACGTGCAGAGCCTGAATTTGGCTCCAAAATATGGCTCAGGCCTCGAAATTGGGATGTTTGGGATATTTCGAAAACTGCTGGGGAGTTTGCGAATACGTGCAGAGAGCCAGAATTTGGCTCAAAAATATGGCTCAGGCCTCAAAATTGGGATATTTATGATATTTCGAAAATTGCAGGGGAGTTTGTGCAAAATGTGACTCACTGCCGCTTTCAGTACTTGGCATATGTTGGGTATAAAAATCGTAATATCAAACTGCGAATACGTGCAGAGAACCAGAATTTGGCTACAAAATATGGCTGAGGCCTCGATATTGTGATGTTTGGGATATTTTGAAAACTGCAGGGAGGTTTGGGACAAATGTAACCAAACGCCGCTTTCAGTACTTGGCATATGTTGGGTATAAAAAAGTTGTAGTTTCAAACTGCGAATACGTGCAGAGAGCCAGAATTTGGCTCCAAAATATAGCTCAGGCCTCGAAATTAGGATATTTGGGATATTTCGAAAACTGCAGGGGAGTTTGTGCAAAATGTGACTCACTGCCGCTTTCTGTACTTGGCATATGTTGGGTATAAAAATCGTAATATCAAACTGCGAATACGTGCATAGAGCCAGAATTTTGCTCCAAAATATGGCTCATGCCTCGAAATTGGGATGTTTGGGATATTTTGAAAACTGCAGGGAGGTTTGGGACAAATGTGACCAAACGCCACTTTCAGTACTTGGCATATGTTGGGTATAAAATGTCGTAATTTCAAACCACGAATACGTGCATAGAGCCAGAATTTGGCTCCAAAATTTGGCTCAGGCCTCGAAATAGGGATGTTTGGGATATTTTGAAAACCACAGGGGGGGGGGGGTTGGGACAAATGTGACCAAACGCCGCGTTTAGTACTTAGCATATGTTGGGCATAAAAAAGTCGTAATTTCAAACAGCGAATACGTGCAGAGAGCCAGCATTTGGCTCCAAAATATGGCTCAGTCCTCGAAATTGGGGTATTTGGGATATTTCGAAAACTGCAGGGGAGTTTGTGCGAAATGTGACTCTCTGCCGCTTTCAAGACTAGGCATATGTTGGGTATAAAATGTCGTAATTTCAAACCGTGAATACGTGCATAGAGCCAGAATTTGGCTCCAAAATATGGCTCAGGCCTCGAAATTGCGATGTTTGGGATATTTTGAAAACTGCAGGGGGGTTTGGGACAAATGTTACCAAACGCCGCTTTCAGTACTTGGCATATATTGGGTATAAAAAATTCGTAATTTCAAATTGCGAATACGTGCAGAGAGCCAGAGTTTGGCCCAAAATATGGCTCAGGTCTCGAAATTGGGATATTTGGGATATTTTGAAAACTGCAGGGGGGTTTGGGACAAATTTGACCAAAAGCCGCTTTCAGAACTTTGCATATGTTGGGTATAAAAAGTCCTAATTTCAAACTGCGAATACGTGCAGAGTGCTTGAATTTGGCTCCAAAATATGGCTCAGGTGTCGAAATTGAGATATTTGGGATATTTCGAAAACTGCAAGGGAGTTTGTGCAAAATGTGACTCACTGCCGCTTTCAGGACTTGGCATATGTTTGAATAAATAGTCGTAATTTCAAACTGCGAATACGTGCAGAGAGCCAGAATTTGGCTCCAAAATATGGCTCAGGCGTCGAAATTGGGATGTTTGCGATATTTTGAAAACTGCAGTGAGGTTTGGGACAAATATGACCAAACGTCTCTTACAGTACTTGGCATATGTTGGGTATATAAAGTCGTAATTTCAATCTGCGAATACGTGCAAAGAGCCAGAATTTGGCTCCCAAATATTGCTCAGGACTCGAAATTGGGATATTTGGGATATTTTGAAAACTGCAGTGCAGTTTGTGTGAAATGTGACTCACTGCCGCTTTCAGGACTTGGCATATGTTGGGCATAAAATGTCGTAATTTCAAACCGCGAATACATGCATAGAGCCAGAATTTGGCTCCAAAATATGGCTCAGGCCTCGAAATTGGGATGTTTGGGATATTTTGAAACTGCAGGGAGGTTTGGGACAAATGTAACCAAACGCCACTTTCAGTACTTGGCATATGTTGGGTATATAAAGTCGTAATTTCAAACTGCGAATACGTGCAGAGAGCCAGAATTTGGTCCAAAATATGGATCAGGCCTCAAAATTGGGATGTATGGGATATTTCGAAAACTGCAGGGGAGTTTGTGTGAAATGTGACTCACTGCCGCTTTCAGGGCTTGGCATATGTTATGTATAAAATATCGTAATTTCAAACCGCGAATACGTGCATAGAGCCAGAATTTGGCTCCATAATATTGCTCAGGCCTCGAAATTGGGATGTTTGGGATATTTTGAAAACTGCAGGGGGGGGGGGGTTTGAGACAAATGTGACCAAACACCGCTTTCAGTACGTGGCATATGTTGGGCATAAAAAAGTCGTAATTTCAAACTGTGAATACGTGCAGAGAGCCAGAATTTGGCTCCCAAATATTGCTCAGGCCTCGAAATTGGGATATTTGGGATATTTTGAAAACTGCAGTGCAGTTTGTGTGAAATGTGTCTCACTGCCGCTTTCAGGACTTGGCATATGTTGGGTATAAAATATCGTAATTTCAAACCGCGAATACGTGCATAGAGCCAGAATTTGGCTCCAAAATATTGCTCAGGCCTCGAAATTGGGAAGTTTGTGATATTTTGAAAACTGCAGGGGGGGTTTGGGACAAATGTTACCAAACGCCGCTTTCAGTACTTGGCATATATTGGGTATAAAATCGTAATATTAAACTGCGAATACTTGGAGAGAGCCAGAATTTGGCTCCATAATATGGCTCAGGCCTCGATATTGGGATATTTGGGATATTTCGAAAACTGCAGGGGAGTTTGTACAAAATTTGACTCACTGCCGCTTTCAGGACTTGGCATATGTTGGGTATAAAAAGTCGTAATTTCAAACTGCGAATACGTGCATAGAGCCAGAATTTGGCTGAAAAATATTGCTCTGTCCTCGAAATTGGGATGTTTGGGATATTTTGAAAACTGCAGGGGGGTTTGGGACCAAAGAGACGAAACGCCGCTTTCAGAACTTGGCATATGTTGCGTATAAAAAGTTGTAATTTCAAACTGCGAATACGTGCAGAGAGCTTGAATTTGGCTCCAAAATATGGCTCAGGCCTCGAAAGTGGGATGTTTGGGATATTTTGAAAACTGCAGGGGAGTTTGTGCAAAATGTGACTTACTGCCGCTTTCAGAACTTGGCATATGTTGCGTATAAAAAGTTGTAATTTCAAACTGCGAATACGTGCAGAGAGCTTGAATTTGGCTCCAAAATATGGCTCAGGCCTCGAAAGTGGGATGTTTGGGATATTTCGAAAACTGCAGGGGAGTTTGTGCGAAATGTGACTCACTGCCGGTTTCAGGACTTGGCATATGTTGGGTATAAAATATCGTAATTTCAAGCCTCGAATACGTGCATAGAGCCAGAATTTGGCTCCAAAATATGGCTCAGGCCTCGAAATTGCGATGTTTGAGATATTTTGAAAACTGCAGGAGGGTTTGGGACAAAGGTTACCAAACGCCGCTTTCAGTACTTGGCATAAATTGGGTATAAAAAATTCGTAATTTCAAACTGGGAATACGTGCAGAGAGCCAGAATTTGGCTCAAAAATATGGCTCAGGCCTCAAAATTGGGATATTTATGATATTTCGAAACTTGCAGGGGAGTTTGTGCAAAATGTGACTCACTGCCGCTTTCAGTACTTGGCATATGTTGGGTATAAAAATCCTAATATCAAACTGCGAATACGTGCAGAGAGCCAGAATTTGGCTCCAAAATATGGCTGAGGCCTCGATATTGTGATGTTTGGGATATTTTGAAAACTGCAGGGAGGTTTGGGACAAATGTAACCAAACGCCGCTTTCAGTACTTGGCATATGTTGGGTATAAAAAAGTCGTAGTTTCAAACTGCGTATACGTGCAGAGAGCCAGAATTTGGCTCCAAAATATGGCTCAGTCCTCGAAATTGGGATATTTGGGATATTTCGAAAACTGCAGGGGAGTTTGTGCGAAATGTGACTCACTGCCGCTTTCAGGGCTTGGCATATGTTGGGTATAAAATGTCGTCATTCCAAACCACGAATACATGCATAGAGCCAGAATTTGGCTCCAAAATTTGGCTCAGGCCTCGAAATAGGGATGTTTGGGATATTTTAAAAACTACAGTGGGGGGATTGGGACAAATGTGACCAAATGCCGCGTTCAGTACTTGGCATATGTTGGGCATAAAAAAGTCGTAATTTCAAACTGCGAATACGTGCAGAGAGCCAGCATTTGGCTCCAAAATATGGCTCAGTCCTCGAAATTAGGATATTTGGGATATTTCGAAAACTGCAGGGGAGTTTGTGCGAAATGTGACTCACTGCCGCTTTCAAGACTTGGCATATGTTGGGTATAAAATGTCGTAATTTCAAACCGCGAATACGTGCATAGAGCCAGAATTAGGCTCCAAAATATGGCTCAGGCCTCAAAATTGGGATGTTTGGGATATTTTGAAAACTGCTGGGAGGTTTGGGACAAATATAACCAAACGCCGCTTTCAACACTTGGCATATGTTGGGTATAAAAAATTCGTAATTTCATACTGCGAATACGTGCATAGAGCCAGAATTTGGCTCCAAAATATTGCTCAGGCCTTGAAAGTGGGATGTTTGGGATATTTTGAAAACTGCAGGGGAGTTTGAGCAAAATGTGACTCACTGCCGCTTTCAGTATTTGGCATATGTTGGGTATAAAAAGTCGTAATTTCATACTGCGAATACGTGCAGAGAGCCAGAATTTGGCTCCAAAATATGGCTCAGGCCTCAAAATTGGGATGTTTGGGATATTTTGAAAACTGCAGAGGGGTTTGGGACAAATGTGATCATACGCCGCTTTCAGTACTTGGCATATGTTGGGTATAAAAATTCGTAATTTCAAACTGCGAATACGTGCATAGAGCCAGAATTTGGCTCCAAAATATTGCTCAGTCCTTGAAATTGGGATGTTTGGGATATTTTGAAAACTGCACGGACGGTTTGGGAAAAATGTGACCAAACGCCGCATTCAGTACTTGGCATATGTTGGGCATAAAAAAGGTCGTAATTTCAAACTGCGAATACGTACAATGAGCCAGAATTTGGCTCCAAAATATTGCTCAAGCCTCGAAATTGGGATATTTGGGATATTTCGAAAACTGCATTGGAGTTTGTGCGAAATGTGACTCACTGCTGCTTTCAGTACTTGACATATGTTGGGAATAAAAAAGTCGTAATTTCAAACTGTGAATACGTGCAGAGAGCCTGAGTTTGGCTCCAAAATATGGCTCAGGCTTCGAAATTGGGATATTTGGGATATTTCGAAAACTGCAGGGGAATTTGTGCAAAATGTGACTCACTGGCGCTTTCAGTACTTGGCATATGTTGGGTATAAAAATCGTAATATCAAACTGCGAATACGTGCAGAGAGCCAGAATTTGGCTCCAAAATATGGCTCAGGCCTCAAAATTGGGATGTTTGGGATATTTCGAAAACTGCAGGGGAGTTTGTGGGAAATGTGACTCACTGCCGCTTTCAGGACTTGGCATATGTTGGGTATAAAATGTCGTAATTTCAAACCACGAATACGTGCATGGAGCAAGAATTTGGCTCCAAAATATGGCTAAGGCCTCGAAATTGGGATGTTTGGGATATTTTGAAAATTGCAGGGGGGTTTGGGACAAATGTGACCAAACGCCGCTTTCAGTACTTGGCATACGTTGGGTATAAAAAAGTCGTAATTTCAAACTGCGAATACGTGCAGAGAGCCAGAGTTTGGCTCAAAAATATGGCTCACACCTCGAAATTGGGATGTTTGGGATATTTCGAAAACTGCAGGGGAGTTTGTGCAAAATGTGACTCACTGCCTCTTTCAGTACTTGGCATATGTTGGGTATAAAAATCGTAATATTAAACTGCGAATACGTGCAGAGAGCCAGAATTTGGCTCCAAAATATGGCTCAGGCCTCGATAGGTGATGTTTGGGATATTTTGAAAACTGCAGGGAGGTTTGGGACAAATGTTACCAAACGCCGCTTTCAGTACTTGGCATATGTTGGGTATAAAAAATTCGTAATTTCATACTGCGAATACGTGCAGAGAGCCAGAAGTTGGCTCCAAAATATGGCTCAGGCCTCGAAATTGGGATATTTGGGATATTTTGAAAACTGTAGGGGAGTTTGTGCAAAATTTGACTCACTGCCGCTTTCAGGACTTGGCATATGTTGGGTATAAAAAAGTCGTAATTTCAAAATGTGAATACGTGCATAGAGCCTGAGTTTGGCTCCAAAATATGGCTCTCGCCTCGAAATTGGGATTTTTGGGGTATTTCGAAAACTGCAGGGGAATTTGTGCAAAATGTGACTCACTGGCGCTTTCAGTACTTGGCATATGTTGGGTATAAAAATCGTAATATCAAACTGCGAATACGTGCAGAGAGCCAGAACTTGGCTCCAAAATATGGCTCAGGCCTCGATATTGTGATGTTTGGCATATTTTGAAAACTGCAGGGAGGTTTGGGACAACTATAACCAAACGCCACTTTCAACACTTGGCATATGTTGGGTATAAAAAGTCGTAATTTCAAACTGCGAATACGTGCATAGAGCCAGAATTTGGCACCAAAATATTGCTCAGTCCTCGAAATTGGGTAGTTTGGGATATTTTGAAAACTGCAGGGGGGATTGGGACAAATATGACCAAACGCTGCTTACAGAACTTGGCATATGTTGGGTATAAAAAGTCATAATTTCAAACTGCGAATACTTGCAGAGAGCTTGAATTTGGCTCCAAAATATGGCTCAGGCCATGAAAGTGGGATGTTTGGGATATTTTGAAAACTGCAGGGGAGTTTGAGCAAAATGTGACTCACTGCCGCTTTCAGTACTTGGCATATGTTGGGTATAAAAAGTCGTAAATTCAAACTGCGAATACGTGCAGAGAGCCAGAATTTGGCTCCAAAATATGGCTAAGGCCTCGAAATTGGGATGTTTGGGATATTTTGAAAACTACAGGGGGGGTTTGGGACAAATGTGACCAAACGCTGCTTTCAGTACTTGGCATATGTTGGGTATAAAAAAGTCGTAATTTCAAACTGCGAATACGTGCAGAGAGCCAGAATTTGGCTCCAAAATATGGCTCAGGCCTCGAAATTGGGATGTTTGGGATATTTTGAAAACTGCAGGGGAGTTTGTGCGAAATGTGACTCACTGCCGCTTTCAAGACTTGGCATATGTTGGGTATAAAAAAGTCGTAATTTCAAACTGCGAATACGTGCAGAGAGCCAGAATATGGCTCCAAAATATGGCTCAGGCCTCGAAATTGGGATATTTGGGGTATTTCGAAAACTCCAGGGGAGTTTGTGCGAAATGTGACTCACTGCCGCTTTCAAGACTTGGCATATGTTGGGTATAAAATGTCGTAATTTCAAACCGCGAATACGTGCATAGAGCCAGAATTTGGCTCTAAAATATGGCTAAGGCCTCGAAATTGGGATGTTTGGGATATTTTGAAAACTGCAGGGGGGGGGTTTGGGACAAATGTGACCAAACACCGCTTTCAGTACTTGGCATATGTTGGGTATAAAAAATTCGTAATTTCATACTGTGAATATGTGCAGAGAGCCAGAAGTTCGCTCCAAAATATGGCTCAGGCCTCGAAATTGGGATATTTGCGATATTTCGAAAACTGTAGGGGAGTTTGTGCAAAATTTGACTCACTGCTGCTTTCAGGACTTAGCATATGTTGGGTATAAAATGTCGTAATTTCAAACCGCGAATACGTGCATGGAGCCAGAATTTGGCTCCAAAATATTGCTCAGTCCTCGAAATTGGGATGTTTGGGATATTTTGAAAACTGAAGGAGGGTTTGGGACAAATATGACCAAACGCCGCTTTCAGAACTTGGCATATGTTGGGTATAAAAAGTCGTAATTTCAAACTGCGAAAACGTGCAGAGAGCTTGAATTTGGCTTTTAAAATATGGCTCAGGCCTTGAAAGTGGGATGTTTGGGATATTTTGAAAACTGCAGGGGGGGTTTGGGACAAATGTGACCAAACGCTGCTTTCAGTACTTGGCATACGTTGGGTATAAAAAAGTCGTAATTTCAAACTGCGAATACGTGCAGAGAGCCAGAGTTTGGCTCCAAAATATGGCTCACACCTCGAAATTGGGATGTTTGGGATATTTCGAAAACTGCAGGGAGGTTTGGGACAAATGTAACTAAACGGCGCTTTCAGTACTTGGCATATGTTGGGTATAAAAAATTCGTAATTTCATACTGCGAATACGTGCAGAGAGCCAGAAGTTGGCTCCAAAATATGGCTCAGGCCTCGAAATTGGGATATTTGGGATATTTCGAAAACTGTAGGGGAGTTTGTGCAAAATTTGATTCGCCGCCGCTTTCAGGACTTGGCATATGTTGGGTATAAAAAAGTCGTAATTTCAAACTGCGAATACGTGCAGAGAGCCAGAATATGGCTCCAAAATATGACTCAGGCCTCGAAATTGGGATGTTTGGGATATTTTGAAAACTGCTGGGAGGTTTGGGACAAATATAACCAAACGCCGCTTTCAACACTTGTCATACGTTGGGTATAAAAAATTCGTAATTTCATACTGCGAATACGTGCATAGAGCCAGAATTTGGCTCCAAAATATTGCTCAGTCCTCGAAATTGGGATGTTTGGGATATTTTGATAACTGCAGGGGAGTTTGAGCAAAATGTGACTCACTTCCGCTTTCAGTTCTTGGCATATGTGGGGTATAAAAAGTCGTAATTTCAAACTGCGAATACGTGCAGAGAGCCAGAATTTGGCTCCAAAATATGGCTCAGGCCTCGAAATTGGGATATTTGGGATATTTCGAAAACTGGAAGGAAGTTTGTGCAAAAAGTGACTTACTGCCGCTTTCAGGAATTGGCATATGTTGGGTATAAAAAGTCGTAATTTCAATCTGCGAATACGTGCATAGAGCCAGAATTTGGCTCCAAAATATGGCTCAGGCCTCGAAATTGCGATGTTTGAGATATTTTGAAAACTGCAGGAGGGTTTGGGACAAAGGTTACCAAACGCCGCTTTCAGTACTTGGCATAAATTGGGTATAAAAAAGTCGTAATTTCAAACTGCGAATACGTGCAGAGAGCCAGAATTTGGCTCAAAAATATGGCTCAGGCCTCAAAATTGGGATATTTATGATATTTCGAAAATTGCAGGGGAGTTTGTGCAAAATGTGACTCACTGCCGCTTTCAGTACTTGGCATATGTTGGGTATAAAAATCCTAATATCAAACTGCGAATACGTGCACAGAGCCAGAATTTGGCTCCAAAATATGGCTGAGGCCTCGATATTGTGATGTTTGGGATATTTTGAAAACTGCAGGGAGGTTTGGGACAAATGTAACCAAACGCCGCTTTCAGTACTTGGCATATGTTGGGTATAAAAAAGTCGTAGTTTCAAACTGCGTATACGTGCAGAGAGCCAGAATTTGGCTCCAAAATATGGCTCAGTCCTCGAAATTGGGATATTTGGGATATTTCGAAAACTGCAGGGGAGTTTGTGCGAAATGTGACTCACTGCCGCTTTCAGGGCTTGGCATATGTTGGGTATAAAATGTCGTCATTTCAAACCACGAATACATGCATAGAGCCAGAATTTGGCTCCAAAATTTGGCTCAGGCCTCGAAATAGGGATGTTTGGGACATTTTGAAAACTACAGTGGGGGGATTGGGACAAATGTGACCAAATGCCGCGTTCAGTACTTGGCATATGTTGGGCATAAAAAATTCGTAATTTCAAACTGCGAATACGTGCAGAGAGCCAGCATTTGGCTCCAAAATATGGCTCAGTCCTCGAAATTAGGATATTTGGGATATTTCGAAAACTGCAGGGGAGTTTGTGCGAAATGTGACTCACTGCCGCTTTCAAGACTTGGCATATGTTGGGTATAAAATGTCGTAATTTCAAACTGCGAATACGTGCATAGAGCCAGAATTAGGCTCCAAAATATGGCTCAGGCCTCAAAATTGGGATGTTTGGGATATTTTGAAAACTGCTGGGAGGTTTGGGACAAATATAACCAATCGCCGCTTTCAACACTTGGCATATGTTGGGTATAAAAAATTCGTAATTTCATACTGCGAATACGTGCATAGAGCCAGAATTTGGCTCAAAAATATTGCTCAGGCCTTGAAAGTGGGATGTTTGGGATATTTTGAAAACTGCAGGGGAGTTTGAGCAAAATGTGACTCACTGCCGCTTTCAGTATTTGGCATATGTTGGGTATAAAAAGTCGTAATTTCATACTGCGAATACGTGCAGAGAGCCAGAATTTGGCTCCAAAATATGGCTCAGGCCTCAAAATTGGGATGTTTGGGATATTTTGAAAACTGCAGGGGGGTTTGGGACAAATGTGATCAAACGCCGCTTTCAGTACTTGGCATACGTTGGGTATAAAAAAGTCGTAATTTCAAACTGCGAATACGTGCAGAGAGCCAGAGTTTGGCTCAAAAATATGGCTCACACCTCGAAATTGGGATGTTTGGGATATTTCGAAAACTGCAGGGGAGTTTGTGCAAAATGTGACTCACTGCCCCTTTCAGTACTTGGCATATGTTGGGTATAAAAATCGTAATATTAAACTGCGAATACGTGCAGAGAGCCAGAATTTGGCTCCAAAATATGGCTCAGGCCTTGATATGTGATGTTTGGGATATTTTGAAAACTGCAGGGAGGTTTGGGACAAATGTTACCAAACGCCGCTTTCAGTACTTGGCATATGTTGGGTATAAAAAATTCGTAATTTCATACTGCGTATAAAAAATTCGTAATTTCATACTGCGAATACGTGCAGAGAGCCAGAAGTTGGCTCCAAAATATGGCTCAGGCCTCGAAATTGGGATATTTGGGATATTTTGAAAACTGCAGGGGGGATTGGGACAGATGTGACCAAACGCCGCTTTTAGTACTTGGCATATGTTGGGCATAAACAAGTCGCAATTTCAAACTGTGAATACGTGCAGAGAGCCAGCATTTTGCTCCAAAATATGGCTCAGGCCTCGAAATTGGGATATTTGGGATATTTCGAAAACTGCAGGGGAGTTTGTGCAAAATGTGACACTCTGCCGCTTTCAGGACTTGGCATATGTTGGGTATAAAAAGTCGTAATTTCAATCTTCGAATTCGTGCATAGAGCCAGAATTTGGCTCCAAAATTCTGGCTCAGGCCTCGAAATTGGGATGTTTGTATTATTTTGAAAACTGCAGGGAGGTTTCGGACAAATGTGACCAAACGCCGCTTTCAGTACTTGGCATATGTTGGGTATATAAAGTCGTAATTTCAAACTGCGAATACGTGCAGAGAGCCAGAATTTTGCTCCAAACTATGGGTCAGGCCTCGAAATTAGCATGTTTAGGATATTTTGAAAGTCGCAGGGAGGTTTGGGACAAATGTATCCAAACACCGCTTTCAGTACTTGGCATTTGTTGGGTATAAAAAGTCATAATTTCAAACTGCGAATACGTGCCGAGAGCCAGAATTTGGCTCCAAAATATGGCTCAGGGCTCGAAATTGAGATGTTTAGGATATTTTGAAAAATGCAGGGGAGTTTAGCAAAATGAGAGTCACTGCCACTTTCAGTACTTGGCATATGTTGGGTATAAAAAAGTCGTAATTTCAAACTGCGAGTACGTGCAGAAAGCCAGAATTTGGCTCCAAAATATGGCTCGGGCCTCGAAATTGGGATATTTGGGATATTTTGAAAACTGCAGGGGGGTTTGGGACAAATATGACCAAACGCTGCTTTCAGAACTTGGCATAAGTTGGGTATAAAAAGTCATAATTTCAAACTGCGAATACGTGCAGAGAGCCAGAATTTGGCTACAAAATATGGCTCAGGCCTCGAAATTTGGATGTTTGGGATATTTTGAAAACTGCAGGGGAGTTTGTGCAAAATGTGACTAACTACCACTTTCAGTACTTGGCATATGTTGGGTATGAAAATCGAAATTTCAAACCGCGAACACGTGCAGAGAGCCAGAATTTTGCTCCAAAATATGGCTCAGGCCTCGAAATTGGGATATTTAGGATATTTTGTGTGACGGTAACGCGTTGGTGTTCGGCTGTTTAAGGCTAGGGGTATGGCCTCGTCACATAGTTATAAAAAAAAATAGAAAAACTGGAACTTCGTCTGTGGTAAGGTAAGGAGAAGACACACAAAACACAAGTAAAACTTTAACAATGAAATTTTAATTACGTTAAATAAATCAAACATGAAAATAATGCACAAACAAATTCTTATAATAAAATCAATGAATCAAAATAATAAGAATACTTAAATGACACAATGAAAAGTTACGTTAAGTCAAAATAATAAGAAGTGCAACACAAAAGTTAAGTGGGAGGTGCTGGAATATTGGCTTAAAGCCACCACCTCTCTCAGTACACGCTAACGTCTAGCTGGGAGGAGTGCTGGCTACGAAAGCACGGAACATTCTGAGGACTGATGTTGGGGCGACCCCAGACATCAGGTAGTATTGGGGGCGAGTGCAGGTGCAGCCAGACCGGCGACCAATCAGCGGAGCCGTAGCGATCAACGGGTAGTTTGGTGGTTGGAGTTCGAACAGGTGGCTGGTTGCATACGTTTCTGCTCACCCTGGCAAGCCTTGCTGGTGCTGGTGTTGTTGTCGTTGTTGGACATTTCTTCCATAGTCTTTTTATATAATTGTGAAGACGTAATTTTGGAGGGAAGAGCAGGCTCAATCTCTTGAAGGAGATTATCGTCACAACTCTCCCCCGAAGCCTGCGGTTCTGGAAGAAGTACGTCGTTATGTGGTGGAGTAATGGATGGAGTCGCTTCTACTTCATAAACTCTGGAGAGGGCATCGGCTATGGTGTTGTCAGACTCTTGGTATAGCGTGTCTCCAGGTTGAATTTCTGCAGGTAGCAAGCCCATAGTAGAAGACGTTGAGATGAGAAGTGGGCGTGCTGCAGGAGGTGTAGGGTGGTGTGGTCCGTATTGATGGTGGACCGAGCACTTTTCAGGTGTGGAGTGAAGTGCTGAAGCTTCAGGATGAGGAAGAGTAGCTCCTTGCCAATTGTTCCGTAGATCCTTGTAGCAGTAGTCGCTGACAGGTGTATTCTTCTCGCCTCGTTGCTGCATCACGACACCACCCACGTCGGTACCATTGGCGTCGACATGGAGGATGAAGGGCTTATCTGACGAGGTGAGAGTGGAATTAGAAGAGGGCATAGGAGCACGATTATTATCCTGAAAGCATTTGGGAAGATCATTAAGGATTTTGGAATTAGAAAGCGCCGACTCCTTGTCAGTGCTTTCGGGAGAAGAAGCCGGGATGGTCTCACTGTGGATGTAGGGTTCTGTGAAGATAGAACAATTAATCAAGACAGTGGGAGGAGTACCATTATATTGCTTCAGGAGGTTGACGTGGCACAGCTGGGTCTTCCGCCGCCTATCTGGAGTCTCTATGACGTATGTGTTGTTGCTTCTGCACTCTTTGACGCAGTAGGGTCCTGAAAATCTGTTTTGTAAAGGTGAACCTGGGATAGGGAAATAAGCAAGGACGAAGTCTCCCGGCTTGAATTTTCTTACTTTGCTGGTCTGGTCGTAATGAGTCTTCATTCTCACCTGGGCTTTCAATAGATTATCATGAGCAAAGCGGTGGACTCTCTCTAGAATGTGTTGAAGGTTTTGAAGAAACTGGGGCACATTCTGATGCTCACTGAAGGTGACATCTCTGAGAGAGTCTTTGAAAGCCTTAAGGGGAGTACGGCACTTACGGCCGTAGAGCATCTCATAAGGAGATACTCCTAGGGACTCATTGGGGAGACTTCTGAAAATACACATTATTAGGTCAATCTGCTTATCCCAATCCTTTGAGGTTTCACTACAAAACTTTTTCAAGAGTGCTTTGATGGTCTGATGACTACGTTCAAGAGAACCCTGTGATGCAGGATGATAGGGGCTGGACAATACCTGTTTGATGTTGAACTCCTCCAGTGTCCTTTTGAAGAGATCACTGGTGAAGTTGGTGCCACAGTCACTTTGAATCTCCCTGGGAAATCCGTATTGAGTGAAGATCTTCAATAGATGTTTGATAACCGTAGCAGCCGTGATGTTCTTCACTGGAACTGCTATGGGAAATCTGGTGGTAGGACACAGGATGGTTAGGATGTAGGCGTTACCTGAACTGGTCCGAGGTAAAGGACCAACACAGTCTATTATGAGTCTGTGGAAAGGTTCCGCAGGCACCTGTATGGGAATCAGTGGTGCTCTGGGAATGGAGACGTTCGGTTTGCCTGCCATCTGACATGTATGACACTGTTTTACGTACTGTTTGACGTTATTTACCATACCTGGCCAGTAGTAGTCTTGACGAATCCCATGGTAAGTCTTGTTGAAGCCGTAGTGGGAGAATGCTCCGTGGGCCAGGTGTAGAATAGTGGGCCGCAGGCTGGTGGGAATCACAAGTTGTTCGATGTTGGCCCAATCGTCCTCCTCCTTCAGTTTACTGGGTCTATATCTGCGGTAGAGCAAGTCGTTCTCTAGGAAGAACCCAGGAATACTGTCGGGTTGAGTCTCAGCCTGGAAAAACAATGGTGTTAAAGTAAGATCTTCCCTCTGCAACTTACGGAACTCCAACTTGGTCAGATGCGGGGGTAGTTTCTGAGGGTCTTGAGGGACAGCGGTAGCAGTAGAGTCAGCTGGCTGTGGACGTGCGGCTTGTGCACGGGTGGTCACGAGAACCGGAGGAGAAACTTCATCACTCTCTTGAACCTCTGCTGGAACATACTCGAGAATAGGATTTATTGGCACAGAGTTACACACCTGGGGTTTGTCCATGACGATCAGGTTGGTCGGTTGCAGGTCTTCTGCCAAGTCGTTGCCTAGGAGAAGTTGCACTCCAGGCATGGGAAAAGGCTTTTCCCTGACGGCGACTTGGACTTCCCCGTTCACGTAGGGACAATCCAGGTGGACTCTGGCGAGAGGGTATGGAGTGGTAGCAGTGAGGTCAGTGATGAAGACTGTTTCCCCGGTGTAGACTATGTTGGGCACAGCCGACTTCAAGATGATCGATTGTAGAGCCGCTGTGTCCCTCAAGATCTTCAATTTGAAACGTCCCTCCGGATTTGAACCGTTGGCAGAGACAGTTCCAGTATACAGGTGGTTACTGAAAAGAGAAAGATCATTAACATCAACACCAACATTCATCACAGGCTTACCGGACTTAGGAGGAGTTGGTTTGGGTCGTTGTTGGTCAGTGGTTCCCTTGTATTGAGACTTACCACACTTGTCTATGGTATGTCCATAGAGTCTACAATACTTGCAGTACAGTTGTGAACCAGCTTGATCGGGGCTCACCTTCTCGTAACTGTACCACGACTTCTTACTGGAGGATGGTTCAGGTGTCAGCCGGTGGATGAGGCTGTAAGTGTCAGCCGACTTAGCACACTTCAGGTAGTCGGTTTCTTCTTTATCTGCTAAGTAGAGGCGGACAGGAGGCGGCACACGTCTCAAGAATTCTTCAACAAGCATCAGGTTGACGAGTTCTGTAAAAGTAGAGACATGTGCTGCTTCCAGCCATTTCATGAAATACCTCCGTTTCGTGTTAGCAAACTCGAGGAAGGTAGTGGTACTTGCCTTCAGGTGGTCACGGAATTTCCTTCTATAACTTTCAGTAGAGAGGAGGTAGGCGTCCAACACTGCTTGTTTCAGAGTGTAGTAGTCATTCTCAGACGCCAAAGTACTGAGTGTGACTGCAGCTCTACCTGTAAGATGGACTCTGAGAAGTGTGGCCCATTGGTTGACAGGCCAACTGAGTTGATTAGCAAGGGTTTCAAAGGTGGTAAAGAACACATCAACTTCTGCTTCTACAAAGGATGGCATTAACTTACTTGCATGTGATATATTAAAACTGACGGGAAGATTGGCAGTAGCTTGTTGGCGTTGAGTGAAGTGTGAAGTTTCCAAGGCGATTTCACGTTGACGACACTCTAGAGCCAGAGTCGCTTGTTGCTTGTCATGGTCGCGTTGTATTTCCAACTCGCGTTGTTTGGTTTCAAGCTGTAAGCGTTCCCGCTCCTGGAGTGTTTCAAGCTGTACTCGTTCACGTTCACGGAGTAATGTAATCTCACGTTCTTGTTCTTCTCTCCTCAAAGCAGCTTCGCGTTCTTGTTCTTCTCTCCGTATGGCAGCTGTTCGTTCTTCAATCTTTGCCAGTTCTAGTTTGAGTTTCAGCGTTGCCAAGTCAGTTTTATCTGCAATATAGTAAGTTTCATGAGTTTCAGAGTCTATCTTACCTTGCTCTAAATAGTAATCCAGCAACAGGTTGTGTAGGTCATTTTTGTTGGCTTGATAGGGAACTTCTAGTTGATACTCATGTGCAAGAGTTTGTAGTTCAGTCCTCTTGGCACGACTTAAAGTCCCTATTTCACCTGCTGGATTTGCACGGAAAGTTTGGAGACGAAACATGGTGAAATTAGCAAATAAAGGTACACGAATGTTCAATAATGAAATGTCAGAAACAGGACAACGTGGCAACTGGCACCTATCCTGTGTGATCTTTAACAATTAACGTTAAGTGAAAGATATTAAATGATTACATTAAATCAAGGGCGCAGGAAATCTTGTACCCGGTACTCATGTAAGAGAATAAGGGCAAGAAAATCCTACTAACAAATGAAACAGAGTTTCGAAAACAAATGAAACAGTTAAATGCTTCAAAAGTAAAATTGGTAGTCCAAGGATGTAGGCATACCTTGCCAAGTCTCTATAGGACATAAAGCAAGTTTTTCCTACTGAATTTAATATGATACTTACAGAATTAGCGAACTTTTGTGCTCTGAAAAAATAAGCTAATTCCCTACCGTTGTATGTATCATCATCTCTGACTGACGTGTAGGGGTGCGAGGTGTCAACTGGTGACGAGAACTGCTGCTGAGGTCCCAATTCAGCAACTAAAGTTCGAGCTAGAGGAACTATGGCCCTCTTTGTCCTCCTACAGTCAGATTGCAGAAGATTGGGTACTCTTGACCCGGGGCAGACCACAGTACCAGGGTACCAATATGATGATCTGTCAGAATGAGAAATATTCAAGGGACATAGATGGTAAACACGAGTAATAACAAGGAGGGAGAGATGACCAATTAAGAGTATGACTGAGGCCTACAGTCACCACGTAATCCAAAGTTGTCTCACCTTCACTATATGTTACTCTCGTAATGCACAATACACCGCACCTTATAAAAAATGAAATTGAATGAAAAATAGTAAAGCTACGTTAACAAAGTTAAATACGCTTACCATCAATTACCACTTGGCACCAGTACCTGAGTGAAGCTCCCGGACAGGGCCCCATATAACTTGTGACGGTAACGCGTTGGTGTTCGGCTGTTTAAGGCTAGGGGTATGGCCTCGTCACATAGTTATAAAAAAAAATAGAAAAACTGGAACTTCGTCTGTGGTAAGGTAAGGAGAAGACACACAAAACACAAGTAAAACTTTAACAATGAAATTTTAATTACGTTAAATAAATCAAACATGAAAATAATGCACAAACAAATTCTTATAATAAAATCAATGAATCAAAATAATAAGAATACTTAAATGACACAATGAAAAGTTACGTTAAGTCAAAATAATAAGAAGTGCAACACAAAAGTTAAGTGGGAGGTGCTGGAATATTGGCTTAAAGCCACCACCTCTCTCAGTACACGCTAACGTCTAGCTGGGAGGAGTGCTGGCTACGAAAGCACGGAACATTCTGAGGACTGATGTTGGGGCGACCCCAGACATCAGGTAGTATTGGGGGCGAGTGCAGGTGCAGCCAGACCGGCGACCAATCAGCGGAGCCGTAGCGATCAACGGGTAGTTTGGTGGTTGGAGTTCGAACAGGTGGCTGGTTGCATACGTTTCTGCTCACCCTGGCAAGCCTTGCTGGTGCTGGTGTTGTTGTCGTTGTTGGACATTTCTTCCATAGTCTTTTTATATAATTGTGAAGACGTAATTTTGGAGGGAAGAGCAGGCTCAATCTCTTGAAGGAGATTATCGTCACATTTGAAAACTGCAGGGGGGTTTGTGCAAAATGTGACTCACTACCGCTTTCATTACTTGGCATATATTGGGTATAAAAAATCGTAATTTCAAACTGCGAATACGTGCAGAGAGCCAGAATTTGGCTCCAAAATGTGAATCAGGCCTTAAAATTGGGATGTTTGGGATATTTTGAAAACTGCAGGGGGGATTGCTCCAAATGTTACCAAACGCCGCTTTCAGTACTTGCCATATGTTGGGTATAAAAAAGTCGCAATTTCAAACTGCGAATACGTGCAGAAAGCCAGAATTTGGCTCCAAAATATGGCTCAGGCCTCGAAATTGGGATATTTGGGATATTTCGAAAACAGCAGGGAAGTTTGTGCAAAATGTGACTCACTGCCACTCTCAGGACTTGGTATATGTTGGGTATAAAAAGTCTTAATTTCAAACTGCGAATACGTGCATAGAGCCAGAATTTGGCTCCAAAATATGGCTCAGTCCTTGATATTGGGATTTTTGGGATATTTTGAAAACTGCAGGGAAGTTTGGGACAAATGTGACCAAATGCCGCTTTCAGTACTTGGCATATGTTGGGTATAAAAAGTCGTAATTTCAAACTGCGAATACGTGCAGAGAGCCTGAATTTGGCTCCAAAGAATGGCTCAGGCCTCGAAATTGGGATGTTTGGGATATTTTGAAAACTGCAGGGGGGATTGAGACAAATGTGACCAAACGCATTGGCATATGTTGGGTATAAAAAAGTCGTAATTTCAAAATGCGAATACGTGCATAGAGCCAGAATTTGGCTCCAAAATATGGCTCAGGCATCGAAATTGGGATGTTCGGGATATTTTGAAAACTGCAGGGAGGTTTGGGACAAATATGACCAAACGTCGCTTTCAGTACTTTGCATATGTTGCGTATATAAAACCGTAATTTCAAACTGCGAATACGTGCAGAGAGCCAGCATTTGGCTCCAAAATATGGCTCAGGCCTTAAAATTAGCATGTTTGGGATATTTTGAAAACTGCAGGGAGCTTTGGGACAAATGTGACCAAACGCCGCTTTCAGTACTTGGCATAAGTTGGGTATAAAAAGTCGTAATTTCAAACTGCGAATACGTGCAGAGAGCCAGAATTTGGCTCCAAAATATGGCTCAGGCCTTGAAATTGAGATGTTTGGGATATTTTGAAATCTGCAGGGGGGATTGGGACAGATGTGACCAAACGCCGCTTTTAGTACTTGGCATATGTTGGGTATAAAAAGTCGTAATTGCAAACTGCGAATACGTGCAGAGAGCCAAAATTTGGCTACAAAATATGGCTCAGGCCTCGAAATTGGGATGTTTGGGATATTTTGAAAACTGCAGGGGAGTTTGCGCAAAATGTGACTCACTGCCACTTTTAGTACTTGGCATATGTTGGGTATAAAAAGTCGTAATTTCAAACTGCGAATACGTGCATAGAGCCAGACGTGTGCTCCAAAATATGACTCAGGCCTCGATATTGGGATGTTTGAGATATTTAGAAAACTGCAGGGAGGATTGAGACAAATGTGACCAAACGCATTGGCATATGTTGGGTTTAAAAAAGTCCTAATTTCAAACTGCGAATACGTGGAGAGAGCCAGAATTTAGCTCCAAAATATGGCTCAGGCCTCGAAATTGGGATGTTTGGGATATTTTGAAAACTGCAGGGGGGATTGAGACAAATGTGACCAAACGCATTGGCATATGTTGGGTTTATAAAAGTCCTAATTTCAAAATGCGATTACATGCAGAGAGCCAGAATTTGGCTCCAAAATATGGCTCAGGCCTCGAAATTGGGATATTTTGGATATTTCGAAAACTGCAGGGGAGTTTGTGCAAAATGTGACTCACTGCCGCTTTCAGGACTTGGCATATGTTGGGTATAAAAATTCGTAATATCAATCTGCGAATACGTGCATAGAGCCAGAATTTGGCTCCAAAATATGGCTCAGGCCTCGAAATTGGGATGTTTGGGATATTTTGAAAACTGCTCGGGGGGTTTGGGACAAATGTGACCAAACCCCGCTTTCAGTACTTGGCATATGTAAGGTATAAAAAAGTCGTAATTTCAAACTGCGAATACGTGCAGAGAGCCAGAATTTGGCTCCAAAATATGGCTCAGGCCTCGAAATTGGGATGTTTGGGATATTTTTAAAATTGCAGGGGGGATTGAGACAAATGTGACCAAACGCATTGGCATATGGTGGGTATAAAAAGTCGTAATTTTAAACTGCGAGTATGTCCAGAGAGCCAGAATTTGGCTCCAAAATATGGCTCAGGCCTCGAAATTGGGATATTTAGGATATTTCGAAAACTGCAGGGGAGTTTGTTCGAAATGTGACTCACTGCCGCTTTCAGGACTCGGCATATGTTGGGTATAAAATGTCGTAATTTCAAACCGCGAATACGTGCATAGAGCCAGAATTTGGCTCCAAAATATTGCTGAGGCCTCGAAATTGGGATGTTTGGGATATTTTGAAAACTGCAGGGGGGGATTGGGACAAATATGACCAAACGCCGCTTTCAGTACTTGGCATATGTTGTGTATAAAAATTCGTAATTTCAAACTGCGAATACGTGCTGAGAGCCAGAATTTTGCTCCAAAATATTGCTCAGGCCTCGAAATTAGGATGTTTGGGATATTTTGAAAACTGCGGGGGGGTTTGGGACAAATATGACCAAACGCCGCTTTCAGTACTTGGCATATGTTGTGTATAAAAATTCGTAATTTCAAACTGCGAATACGTGCTGAGAGCCAGAGTTTGGCTCCAAAATATAGCTCAGGCCTCGAAATAGGAATATTTGGGATATTTTGAAAACTGCAGGGGAGTTTCTGCAAAATGTGACTCTCTGCCTCTTTCAGTACTTGGCTTATGTTGGGTATAAAAAGTAGAAATTTCAAACTGCGAATACGTGCAGAGAGCCAGAATTTGACTCCAAAATATGGCTCAGGCCTCGAAATTGGGATGTTTGGGATATTTTGAAAACTGCAAGGGGAGTTTCTGCAAAATGTGACTCACTGCCTCTTTCAGTACTTGGCATATGTTGGGTATAAAAATTCGTAATTTCAAACTGCGAATATGTGCAGAGAGCCAGAATTAGGCTCCAAAATATGGCTCAGGCCTCGAAATTGGGATATTTGGGATATTTCGAAAACTGCAGGGGAGTTTGTGCAAAATGTGACTCACTCCCACTTTAAGGACTTGGCATATGTTGGGTATAAAAAGTCATAAATTCAATCTGCGAATACGTGCAGAGAGCCAGCATTTTGCTCGAAAATATGGCTCAGGCCTTGAAATTGAGATGTTTGGGATATTTTGAAAACTGCAGGGGGGATTGGGACAGATGTGACCAAACGCCGCTTTTAGTACTTGGCATATGTTGGGCATAAACAAGTCGCAATTTCAAACTGCGAATATGTGCAGAGAGCCAGAATTAGGCTCCAAAACATGGCTAAGGCCTCGAAATTGGAATATTTGGGATATTTCGAAAACTGCAGGGGAGTTTGTGCAAAATGTGACTCACTGCCGCTTTCAGGACTTGGCATATGTTGGGTATATAAAGTCGTAATTTCAAACTGCGAATACGTGCAGAGAGCCAGAATTTTGCTCCAAACTATGGGTCAGGCCTCGAAATTAGCATGTTTAGGATATTTTGAAAGTTGCAGGGAGGTTTAGGACAAATGTGTCCAAACACCGCTTTCAGTACTTGGCATTTGTTGGGTATAAAAAGTCATAATTTCAAACTGCGAATACGAGCTGAGAGCCAGAATTTGGCTCCAAAATATGGCTCAGGGTTCGAAATTGAGATGTTTAGGATATTTTGAAAAATGCAGGGGAGTTTAGCAAAATGTGAGTCACTGCCACTTTCAGTACTTGGCATATGTTGGGTATAAAAAAGTCGTAATTTCAAACTGCGAGTACGTGCAGAAAGCCAGAATTTGGCTCGAAAATATGGCTCAGGCCTCGAAATTGGGATATTTGGGATATTTTGAAAACTGCAGGGGAGTTTGTGCAAAATGTGACTCACTGCCGCTTTCAGGACTTGGCATATGTTGGGTATAAAAATTCGTAATATCAATCTGCGAATACGTGCATAGAGCCAGAATTTGGCTCCAAAATATGGCTCAGGCCTCGAAATTGGGATGTTTGGGATATTTTGAAAACTGCTCGGGGGGTTTGGGACAAATGTGACCAAACGCCGCGTTCAGTACTTGGCATATGTTGGGCATAAAAAAAATCGTAATTTCAAACTGCGAATACGTGCAGAGAGCCAGAATTTGGCTCCAAAATATGGTTTAGGCCTCGAAGTTGGGATGTTTGGGATATTTTGAAAACTGCAGGATAGTTTGTGCTAAATGTGACTCACTGCCGCTTTCAGTACTTGGCATATGTTGGGTATAAAAATCGTAATATCAAACTTCGAATACTTGCAGAGAGCGAAAATTTGGTTCCAAAATAAGACTCAGGCCTCGAAATTGGGATATTGGGGATATTTTGAAAACTGCAGGGGAGTTTGTGCAAAATGTGACTCACTGCTGCTTTCAGTACCTGGAATATGTTGGGTATAAAAAGTCGTAATTTCAAACTGCGAGTACGTGCAGAAAGCCAGAATTTGGCTCCAAAATATAGCTCAGGCCTCGAAATTAGGATATTTGGGATATTTCGAAAACTGCAGGGGAGTTTGTGCAAAATGTGACTCACTGCCGCTTTCAGTACTTGGCATATGTTGGGTATAAAAATCGTAATATCAAACTGCGAATACGTGCATAGAGCCAGAATTTGGCTCCAAAATATGGCTCATGCCTCGAAATTGGGATGTTTGGGATATTTTGAAAACTGCAGGGAGGTTTGGGACAAATGTGACCAAACGCCACTTTCAGTACTTGGCATATGTTGGGTATAAAAAGTCGTAATTTCAAACTGTGTATACGTGCAGAGAGCCAGAATTTGGCTCCAAAATATGGCTCAGGCCTCAAAATAGGGATATTTAGTATATTTCGAAAAATGCAGTGGAGTTTGTGCGAAATGTGACTCACTGCCGCTTTCAGGGCTTGGCATATGTTGGGTATAAAATATCGTAATTTCAAACCTCGAATACGTGCATAGAGCCAGAATTTGGCTCCAAAATATGGCTCAGGCCTCGAAATTGGGATGTTTGGGATATTTCGAAAACTGCTGGGGAGTTTGCGAATACGTGCAGAGAGCCAGAATTTGGCTCAAAAATATGGCTCAGGTCTCAAAATTGGGATATTTATGATATTTCGAAAATTGCAGGGGAGTTTGTGCAAAATGTGACTCACTGCCGCTTTCAGTACTTGGCATATGTTGGGTATAAAAATCGTAATATCAAACTGCGAATACGTGCAGAGAGCCAGAATTTGGCTCCAAAATATGGCTGAGGCCTCGATATTGTGATGTTTGGGATATTTTGAAAACTGCAGGGAGGTTTGGGACAAATGTAACCAAACGCCGCTTTCAGTACTTGGCATATGTTGGGTATAAAAAAGTTGTAGTTTCAAACTGCGAATACGTGCAGAGAGCCAGAATTTGGCTCCAAAATATAGCTCAGGCCTCGAAATTAGGATATTTGGGATATTTCGAAAACTGCAGGGGAGTTTGTGCAAAATGTGACTCACTGCCGCTTTCAGTACTTGGCATATGTTGGGTATAAAAATCGTAATATCAAACTGCGAATACGTGCATAGAGCCAGAATTTGGCTCCAAAATATGGCTCATGCCTCGAAATTGGGATGTTTGGGATATTTTGAAAACTGCAGGGAGGTTTGGGACAAATGTGACCAAACGCCACTTTCAGTACTTGGCATATGTTGGGTATAAAAAATTCGTAATTTCAAACTGTGTATACGTGCAGAGAGCCAGAATTTGGCTCCAAAATATGGCTCAGGCCTCAAAATAGGGATATTTAGTATATTTCGAAAAATGCAGTGGAGTTTGTGCGAAATGTGACTCACTGCCGCTTTCAGGGCTTGGCATATGTTGGGTATAAAATGTCGTAATTTCAAACCACGAATACGTGCATAGAGCCAGAATTTGGCTCCAAAATTTGGCTCAGGCCTCGAAATAGGGATGTTTGGGATATTTTGAAAACCACAGGGGGGGGGGGGGGGACAAATGTGACCAAACGCCGCGTTTAGTACTTGGCATATGTTGGGCATAAAAAAGTCGTAATTTCAAACAGCGAATACGTGCAGAGAGCCAGCATTTGGCTCCAAAATATGGCTCAGTCCTCGAAATTGGGATATTTGGGATATTTCGAAAACTGCAGGGGAGTTTGTGCGAAATGTGACTCTCTGCCGCTTTCAAGACTTGGCATATGTTGGGTATAAAATGTCGTAATTTCAAACCGCGAATACGTGCATAGAGCCAGAATTTGGCTCCAAAATATGGCTCAGGCCTCGAAATTGGGATGTTTGGGATATTTTGAAAACTGCAGGGGGGTTTGGGTCAAATGTTACCAAACGCCGCTTTCAGTACTTGGCATATATTGGGTATAAAAAATTCGTAATTTCAAACTGCGAATACGTGCAGAGAGCCAGAGTTTGGCCCAAAATATGGCTCAGGTCTCGAAATTGGGATATTTGGGATATTTTGAAAACTGCAGGGGGGTTTGGGACAAATTTGACCAGAAGCCGCTTTCAGAACTTTGCATATGTTGGGTATAAAAAGTCCTAATTTCAAACTGCGAATACGTGCAGAGTGCTTGAATTTGGCTCCAAAATATGGCTCAGGCCTCGAAATTGGGATGTTTGGGATATTTTGAAACTGCAGGGAGGTTTGGGACAAATGTAACCAAACGCCACTTTCAGTACTTGGCATATGTTGGGTATATAAAGTCGTAATTTCAAACTGCGAATACGTGCAGAGAGCCAGAATTTTGCTCCAAAATATGGATCAGGCCTCAAAATTGGGATATTTGGGATATTTCGAAAACTGCAGGGGAGTTTGTGTGAAATGTGACTCACTGCCGCTTTCAGGGCTTGGCATATGTTATGTATAAAATATCGTAATTTCAAACCGCGAATACGTGCATAGAGCCAGAATTTGGCTCCATAATATTGCTCAGGCCTCGAAATTGGGATGTTTGGGATATTTTGAAAACTGCAGGGGGGGGGGGTTTGGGACAAATGTGACCAAACACCGCTTTCAGTACGTGGCATATGTTGGGCATAAAAAAGTCGTAATTTCAAACTGTGAATACGTGCAGAGAGCCAGAATTTGGCTCCCAAATATTGCTCAGGCCTCGAAATTGGGATATTTGGGATATTTTGAAAACTGCAGTGCAGTTTGTGTGAAATGTGTCTCACTGCCGCTTTCAGGACTTGACATATGTTGGGTATAAAATATCGTAATTTCAAACTGCGAATACGTGGAGAGAGCCAGAGTTTGGCTCCAAAATAAGGCTCAGGCCTCGAAATTGGGATGTTTGGGATATTTCGAAAACTACAGGGGAGTTTGTGCAAAATGTGACTCACTGCCGCTTTCAGTACTTGGCATATGTTGGGTATAAAATCGTAATATTAAACTGCGAATACTTGGAGAGAGCCAGAATTTGGCTCCATAATATGGCTCAGGCCTCGATATTGGGATATTTGGGATATTTCGAAAACTGCAGGGGAGTTTGTACAAAATTTGACTCACTGCCGCTTTCAGGACTTGGCATATGTTGGGTATAAAAAGTCGTAATTTCAAACTGCGAATACGTGCATAGAGCCAGAATTTGGCTGAAAAATATTGCTCTGTCCTCGAAATTGGGATGTTTGGGATATTTTGAAAACTGCAGGGGGGTTTGGGACCAAAGAGACGAAACGCCGCTTTCAGAACTTGGCATATGTTGCGTATAAAAAGTTGTAATTTCAAACTGCGAATACGTGCAGAGAGCTTGAATTTGGCTCCAAAATATGGCTCAGGCCTCGAAAGTGGGATGTTTGGGATATTTTGAAAACTGCAGGGGAGTTTGTGCAAAATGTGACTCACTGCTGCTTTCAGTACTTGGCATATGTTGGGTATAAAAAGTCGTAATTTCAAACTGCGAATACGTGCAGAGAGCCAGAATTTGGCTCGAAAATATTGTTCAGGCCTCGAAATTGGGATATTTCGAAAACTGGAAGGAAGTTTGTGCAAAATGTGACTTACTGCCGCTTTCAGGAATTGGCATATGTTGGGTATAAAAAGTCGTAATTTCAATCTGCGAATACGTGCATAGAGCCAGAATTTGGCTCCAAAATATGGCTCAGGCCTCGAAATTTGGATATTTGGGATATTTCGAAAACTGCAGGAGAGTTTGTGCGAAATGTGACTCACTGCCGGTTTCAGGACTTGGCATATGTTGGGTATAAAATATCGTAATTTCAAGCCTCGAATACGTGCATAGAGCCAGAATTTGGCTCCATAATATTGCTCAGGCCTCGAAATTGGGATGTTTGGGATATTTTGAAAACTGCAGGGGGGGGGGGGGGGTTTGGGACAAATGTGACCAAACACCGCTTTCAGTACGTGGCATATGTTGGGCATAAAAAAGTCGTAATTTCAAACTGTGAATACGTGCAGAGAGCCAGAATTTGGCTCCCAAATATTGCTCAGGCCTCGAAATTGGGATATTTGGGATATTTTGAAAACTGCAGTGCAGTTTGTGTGAAATGTGTCTCACTGCCGCTTTCAGGACTTGGCATATGTTGGGTATAAAATATCGTAATTTCAAACTGCGAATACGTGGAGAGAGCCAGAGTTTGGCTCCAAAATAAGGCTCAGGCCTCGAAATTGGGATGTTTGGGATATTTCGAAAACTACAGGGGAGTTTGTGCAAAATGTGACTCACTGCCGCTTTCAGTACTTGGCATATGTTGGGTATAAAATCGTAATATTAAACTGCGAATACTTGGAGAGAGCCAGAATTTGGCTCCATAATATGGCTCAGGTCTCGATATTGGGATATTTGGGATATTTCGAAAACTGCAGGGGAGTTTGTACAAAATTTGACTCACTGCCGCTTTCAGGACTTGGCATATGTTGGGTATAAAAAGTCGTAATTTCAAACTGCGAATACGTGCATAGAGCCAGAATTTGGCTGAAAAATATTGCTCTGTCCTCGAAATTGGGATGTTTGGGATATTTTGAAAACTGCAGGGGGGTTTGGGACCAAAGAGACGAAACGCCGCTTTCAGAACTTGGCATATGTTGCGTATAAAAAGTTGTAATTTCAAACTGCGAATACGTGCAGAGAGCTTGAATTTGGCTCCAAAATATGGCTCAGGCCTCGAAAGTGGGATGTTTGGGATATTTTGAAAACTGCAGGGGAGTTTGTGCAAAATGTGACTCACTGCTGCTTTCAGTACTTGGCATATGTTGGGTATAAAAAGTCGTAATTTCAAACTGCGAATACGTGCAGAGAGCCAGAATTTGGCTCGAAAATATTGCTCAGGCCTCGAAATTGGGATATTTGGGATATTTCGAAAACTGGAAGGAAGTTTGTGCAAAATGTGACTTACTGCCGCTTTCAGGAATTGGCATATGTTGCGTATAAAAAGTAGGAATTTCAAACTGCGAATACGTGCAGAGAGCTTGAATTTGGCTCCAAAATATGGCTCAGGCCTTGAAAGTGGGATGTTTGGGATATTTTGAAAACTGCAGGGGGGTTTGGGACAAATGTGACCAAACGCCGCTTTCAGTACTTGGCATACGTTGGGTATAAAAAAGTCGTAATTTCAAACTGCGAATACGTGCAGAGAGCCAGGGTTTGGCTCAAAAATATGGCTCACACCTCGAAATTGGGATGTTTTGGGATATTTCGAAAACTGCAGGGGAGTTTGTGCAAAATGTGACTCACTGCCGCTTTCAGTACTTGACATATGTTGGGTATAAAAAAGTCGTAATTTCAAACTGTGAATACGTGCAGAGAGCCTGAGTTTGGCTCCAAAATATGGCTCTCGCCTCGAAATTGGGATTTTTGGGGTATTTCGAAAACTGCAGGGGAATTTGTGCAAAATGTGACTCACTGGCGCTTTCAGTACTTGGCATATGTTGGGTATAAAAATCGTAATATCAAACTGCGAATACGTGCAGAGAGCCAGAATTTGGCTCCAAAATATGGCTCAGGCCTCGATATTGTGATGTTTGGGATATTTTGATAACTGCAGGGAGGTTTGGGACAAATATAACCAAACGCCACTTTCAACACTTGGCATATGTTGGGTATAAAAAGTCGTAATTTCAAACTGCGAATACGTGCATAGAGCCAGAATTTGGCATCAAAATATTGCTCAGTCCTCGAAATTGGGTAGTTTGGGATATTTTGAAAACTGCAGGGGGGTTTGGGACAAATATGACCAAACGCTGCTTACAGAACTTGACAAATGTTGGGTATAAAAAGTCATAATTTCAAACTGCGAATACGTGCAGAGAGCTTGAATTTGGCTCCAAAATATGGCTCAGGCCATGAAAGTGGGATGTTTGGGATATTTTGAAAACTGCAGGGGAGTTTGAGCAAAATGTGACTCACTGCCGCTTTCAGTTTTTGGCATATGTTGGGTATAAAAAGTCGTAATTTCATACTGCGAATACGTGCAGAGAGCCAGAATTTGGCTCCAAAATATGGTTCAGGCCTCAAAATTGGGATATTTGGGATATTTCGAAAACTGCAGTGGAGTTTGTGCGAAATGTGACTCACTGCCGCTTTCAGGGCTTGGCATATGTTGGGTATAAAATATCGTAATTTCAAACCTCGAATACGTGCATAGAGCCTGAATTTGGCTCCAAAATATGGCTCAGGCCTCGAAATTGGGATGTTTGGGATATTTCGAAAACTGCTGGGGAGTTTGCGAATACGTGCAGAGAGCCAGGATTTGGCTCAAAAATATGGCTCAGGCCTCAAAATTGGGATATTTATGATATTTCGAAAATTGCAGGGGAGTTTGTGCAAAATGTGACTCACAGCCGCTTTCAGTACTTGGCATATGTTGGGTATAAAAATCGTAATATCAAACTGCGAATACGTGCAGAGAACCAGAATTTGGCTACAAAATATGGCTGAGGCCTCGATATTGTGATGTTTGGGATATTTTGAAAACTGCAGGGAGGTTTGGGACAAATGTAACCAAACGCCGCTTTCAGTACTTGGCATATGTTGGGTATAAAAAAGTTGTAGTTTCAAACTGCGAATACGTGCAGAGAGCCAGAATTTGGCTCCAAAATATAGCTCAGGCCTCGAAATTAGGATATTTGGGATATTTCGAAAACTGCAGGGGAGTTTGTGCAAAATGTGACTCACTGCCGCTTTCTGTACTTGGCATATGTTGGGTATAAAAATCGTAATATCAAACTGCGAATACGTGCATAGAGCCAGAATTTTGCTCCAAAATATGGCTCATGCCTCGAAATTGGGATGTTTGGGATATTTTGAAAACTGCAGGGAGGTTTGGGACAAATGTGACCAAACGCCACTTTCAGTACTTGGCATATGTTGGGTATAAAATGTCGTAATTTCAAACCACGAATACGTGCATAGAGCCAGAATTTGGCTCCAAAATTTGGCTCAGGCCTCGAAATAGGGATGTTTGGGATATTTTGAAAACCACAGGGGGGGGGGGGGGGTTGGGACAAATGTGACCAAACGCCGCGTTTAGTACTTAGCATATGTTGGGCATAAAAAAGTCGTAATTTCAAACAGCGAATACGTGCAGAGAGCCAGCATTTGGCTCCAAAATATGGCTCAGTCCTCGAAATTGGGGTATTTGGGATATTTCGAAAACTGCAGGGGAGTTTGTGCGAAATGTGACTCTCTGCCGCTTTCAAGACTTGGCATATGTTGGGTATAAAATGTCGTAATTTCAAACCGTGAATACGTGCATAGAGCCAGAATTTGGCTCCAAAATATGGCTCAGGCCTCGAAATTGCGATGTTTGGGATATTTTGAAAACTGCAGGGGGGTTTGGGACAAATGTTACCAAACGCCGCTTTCAGTACTTGGCATATATTGGGTATAAAAAATTCGTAATTTCAAATTGCGAATACGTGCAGAGAGCCAGAGTTTGGCCCAAAATATGGCTCAGGTCTCGAAATTGGGATATTTGGGATATTTTGAAAACTGCAGGGGGGTTTGGGACAAATTTGACCAAAAGCCGCTTTCAGAACTTTGCATATGTTGGGTATAAAAAGTCCTAATTTCAAACTGCGAATACGTGCAGAGTGCTTGAATTTGGCTCCAAAATATGGCTCAGTCCTCGAAATTGGGATATTTGGGATATTTCGAAAACTGCAAGGGAGTTTGTGCAAAATGTGACTCACTGCCGCTTTCAGGACTTGGCATATGTTTGAATAAATAGTCGTAATTTCAAACTGCGAATACGTGCAGAGAGCCAGAATTTGGCTCCAAAATATGGCTCAGGCGTCGAAATTGGGATGTTTGAGATATTTTGAAAACTGCAGTGAGGTTTGGGACAAATATGACCAAACGTCTCTTACAGTACTTGGCATATGTTGGGTATATAAAGTCGTAATTTCAATCTGCGAATACGTGAAAAGAGCCAGAATTTGGCTCCCAAATATTGCTCAGGACTCGAAATTGGGATATTTGGGATATTTTGAAAACTGCAGTGCAGTTTGTGTGAAATGTGACTCACTGCCGCTTTCAGGACTTGGCATATGTTGGGCATAAAATGTCGTAATTTCAAACCGCGAATACATGCATAGAGCCAGAATTTGGCTCCAAAATATGGCTCAGGCCTCGAAATTGGGATGTTTGGGATATTTTGAAACTGCAGGGAGGTTTGGGACAAATGTAACCAAACGCCACTTTCAGTACTTGGCATATGTTGGGTATATAAAGTCGTAATTTCAAACTGCGAATACGTGCAGAGAGCCAGAATTTGGTCCAAAATATGGATCAGGCCTCAAAATTGGGATGTATGGGATATTTCGAAAACTGCAGGGGAGTTTGTGTGAAATGTGACTCACTGCCGCTTTCAGGGCTTGGCATATGTTATGTATAAAATATCGTAATTTCAAACCGCGAATACGTGCATAGAGCCAGAATTTGGCTCCATAATATTGCTCAGGCCTCGAAATTGGGATGTTTGGGATATTTTGAAAACTGCAGGGGGGGGGGGGTTTGAGACAAATGTGACCAAACACCGCTTTCAGTACGTGGCATATGTTGGGCATAAAAAAGTCGTAATTTCAAACTGTGAATACGTGCAGAGAGCCAGAATTTGGCTCCCAAATATTGCTCAGGCCTCGAAATTGGGATATTTGGGATATTTTGAAAACTGCAGTGCAGTTTGTGTGAAATGTGTCTCACTGCCGCTTTCAGGACTTGGCATATGTTGGGTATAAAATATCGTAATTTCAAACCGCGAATACGTGCATAGAGCCAGAATTTGGCTCCAAAATATTGCTCAGGCCTCGAAATTGGGAAGTTTGTGATATTTTGAAAACTGCAGGGGGGGTTTGGGACAAATGTTACCAAACGCCGCTTTCAGTACTTGGCATATATTGGGTATAAAATCGTAATATTAAACTGCGAATACTTGGAGAGAGCCAGAATTTGGCTCCATAATATGGCTCAGGCCTCGATATTGGGATATTTGGGATATTTCGAAAACTGCAGGGGAGTTTGTACAAAATTTGACTCACTGCCGCTTTCAGGACTTGGCATATGTTGGGTATAAAAAGTCGTAATTTCAAACTGCGAATACGTGCATAGAGCCAGAATTTGGCTGAAAAATATTGCTCTGTCCTCGAAATTGGGATGTTTGGGATATTTTGAAAACTGCAGGGGGGTTTGGGACCAAAGAGACGAAACGCCGCTTTCAGAACTTGGCATATGTTGCGTATAAAAAGTTGTAATTTCAAACTGCGAATACGTGCAGAGAGCTTGAATTTGGCTCCAAAATATGGCTCAGGCCTCGAAAGTGGGATGTTTGGGATATTTTGAAAACTGCAGGGGAGTTTGTGCAAAATGTGACTTACTGCCGCTTTCAGAACTTGGCATATGTTGCGTATAAAAAGTTGTAATTTCAAACTGCGAATACGTGCAGAGAGCTTGAATTTGGCTCCAAAATATGGCTCAGGCCTCGAAAGTGGGATGTTTGGGATATTTCGAAAACTGCAGGGGAGTTTGTGTGAAATGTGACTCACTGCCGGTTTCAGGACTTGGCATATGTTGGGTATAAAATATCGTAATTTCAAGCCTCGAATACGTGCATAGAGCCAGAATTTGGCTCCAAAATATGGCTCAGGCCTCGAAATTGCGATGTTTGAGATATTTTGAAAACTGCAGGAGGGTTTGGGACAAAGGTTACCAAACGCCGCTTTCAGTACTTGGCATAAATTGGGTAAAAAAAATTCGTAATTTCAAACTGGGAATACGTGCAGAGAGCCAGAATTTGGCTCAAAAATATGGCTCAGGCCTCAAAATTGGGATATTTGCGATATTTCGAAAACTGTAGGGGAGTTTGTGCAAAATGTGACTCACTGCCGCTTTCAGTACTTGGCATATGTTGGGTATAAAAATCCTAATATCAAACTGCGAATACGTGCAGAGAGCCAGAATTTGGCTCCAAAATATGGCTGAGGCCTCGATATTGTGATGTTTGGGATATTTTGAAAACTGCAGGGAGGTTTGGGACAAATGTAACCAAACGCCGCTTTCAGTACTTGGCATATGTTGGGTATAAAAAAGTCGTAGTTTCAAACTGCGAATACGTGCAGAGAGCCAGAATTTGACTCCAAAATATGGCTCAGGCCTCGAAATTGGGATGTTTGGGATATTTTGAAAACTGCAGGGGAGTTTGTGCGAAATGTGACTCACTGCCGCTTTCAAGACTTGGCATATGTTGGGTATAAAAAAGTCGTAATTTCAAACTGCGAATACGTGCAGAGAGCCAGAATATGGCTCCAAAATATGGCTCAGGCCTCGAAATTGGGATATTTGGGGTATTTCGAAAACTCCAGGGGAGTTTGTGCGAAATGTGACTCACTGCCGCTTTCAAGACTTGGCATATGTTGGGTATAAAATGTCGTAATTTCAAACCGCGAATACGTGCATAGAGCCAGAATTTGGCTCTAAAATATGGCTAAGGCCTCGAAATTGGGATGTTTGGGATATTTTGAAAACTGCAGGGGGGGGGGGGGGTTTGGGACAAATGTGACCAAACACCGCTTTCAGTACTTGGCATATGTTGGGTATAAAAAATTCGTAATTTCATACTGTGAATATGTGCAGAGAGCCAGAAGTTCGCTCCAAAATATGGCTCAGGCCTCGAAATTGGGATATTTGCGATATTTCGAAAACTGTAGGGGAGTTTGTGCAAAATTTGACTCACTGCTGCTCTCAGGACTTAGCATATGTTGGGTATAAAATGTCGTAATTTCAAACCGCGAATACGTGCATGGAGCCAGAATTTGGCTCCAAAATATTGCTCAGTCCTCGAAATTGGGATGTTTGGGATATTTTGAAAACTGAAGGAGGGTTTGGGACAAATATGACCAAACGCCGCTTTCAGAACTTGGCATATGTTGGGTATAAAAAGTCGTAATTTCAAACTGCGAAAACGTGCAGAGAGCTTGAATTTGGCTTTTAAAATATGGCTCAGGCCTTGAAAGTGGGATGTTTGGGATATTTTGAAAACTGCAGGGGGGGTTTGGGACAAATGTGACCAAACGCTGCTTTCAGTACTTGGCATACGTTGGGTATAAAAAAGTCGTAATTTCAAACTGCGAATACGTGCAGAGAGCCAGAGTTTGGCTCCAAAATATGGCTCACACCTCGAAATTGGGATGTTTGGGATATTTCGAAAACTGCAGGGGAGTTTGTGCAAAATGTGACTCACTGCCCCTTTCAGTACTTGGCATATGTTGGGTATAAAAATCGTAATATCAAACTGCGAATACGTGCAGAGAGCCAGAAGTTGGCTCCAAAATATGGCTCAGGCCTCGAAATTGGGATATTTGGGATATTTCGAAAACTGTAGGGGAGTTTGTGCAAAATTTGATTCGCCGCCGCTTTCAGGACTTGGCATATGTTGGGTATAAAAAAGTCGTAATTTCAAACTGCGAATACGTGCAGAGAGCCAGAATATGGCTCCAAAATATGGCTCAGGCCTCGAAATTGGGATGTTTGGGATATTTTGAAAACTGCTGGGAGGTTTGGGACAAATATAACCAAACGCCGCTTTCAACACTTGTCATACGTTGGGTATAAAAAATTCGTAATTTCATACTGCGAATACGTGCATAGAGCCAGAATTTGGCTCCAAAATATTGCTCAGTCCTCGAATTTGGGATGTTTGGGATATTTTGATAACTGCAGGGGAGTTTGAGCAAAATGTGACTCACTGCCGCTTTCAGTTCTTGGCATATGTGGGGTATAAAAAGTCGTAATTTCAAACTGCGAATACGTGCAGAGAGCCAGAATTTGGCTCCAAAATATGGCTCAGGCCTCGAAATTGGGATATTTGGGATATTTCGAAAACTGGAAGGAAGTTTGTGCAAAATGTGACTTACTGCCGCTTTCAGGAATTGGCATATGTTGGGTATAAAAAGTCGTAATTTCAATCTGCGAATACGTGCATAGAGCCAGAATTTGGCTCCAAAATATGGCTCAGGCCTCGAAATTGCGATGTTTGAGATATTTTGAAAACTGCAGGAGGGTTTGGGACAAAGGTTACCAAACGCCGCTTTCAGTACTTGGCATAAATTGGGTATAAAAAAGTCGTAATTTCAAACTGCGAATACGTGCAGAGAGCCAGAATTTGGCTCAAAAATATGGCTCAGGCCTCAAAATTGGGATATTTATGATATTTCGAAAATTGCAGGGGAGTTTGTGCAAAATGTGACTCACTGCCGCTTTCAGGGCTTGGCATATGTTGGGTATAAAATGTCGTCATTTCAAACCACGAATACATGCATAGAGCCAGAATTTGGCTCCAAAATTTGGCTCAGGCCTCGAAATAGGGATGTTTGGGACATTTTGAAAACTACAGTGGGGGGATTGGGACAAATGTGACCAAATGCCGCGTTCAGTACTTGGCATATGTTGGGCATAAAAAAGTCGTAATTTCAAACTGCGAATACGTGCAGAGAGCCAGCATTTGGCTCCAAAATATGGCTCAGTCCTCGAAATTAGGATATTTGGGATATTTCGAAAACTGCAGGGGAGTTTGTGCGAAATGTGACTCACTGCCGCTTTCAAGACTTGGCATATGTTGGGTATAAAATGTCGTAATTTCAAACTGCGAATACGTGCATAGAGCCAGAATTAGGCTCCAAAATATGGCTCAGGCCTCAAAATTGGGATGTTTGGGATATTTTGAAAACTGCTGGGAGGTTTGGGACAAATATAACCAATCGCCGCTTTCAACACTTGGCATATGTTGGGTATAAAAAATTCGTAATTTCATACTGCGAATACGTGCATAGAGCCAGAATTTGGCTCCAAAATATTGCTCAGGCCTTGAAAGTGGGATGTTTGGGATATTTTGAAAACTGCAGGGGAGTTTGAGCAAAATGTGACTCACTGCCGCTTTCAGTATTTGGCATATGTTGGGTATAAAAAGTCGTAATTTCATACTGCGAATACGTGCAGAGAGCCAGAATTTGGCTCCAAAATATGGCTCAGGCCTCAAAATTGGGATGTTTGGGATATTTTGAAAACTGCAGGGGGGTTTGGGACAAATGTGATCAAACGCCGCTTTCAGTACTTGGCATACGTTGGGTATAAAAAAGTCGTAATTTCAAACTGCGAATACGTGCAGAGAGCCAGAGTTTGGCTCAAAAATATGGCTCACACTTCGAAATTGGGATGTTTGGGATATTTCGAAAACTGCAAGGGAGTTTGTGCAAAATGTGACTCACTGCCCCTTTCAGTACTTGGCATATGTTGGGTATAAAAATCGTAATATTAAACTGCGAATACGTGCAGAGAGCCAGAATTTGGCTCCAAAATATGGCTCAGGCCTTGATATGTGATGTTTGGGATATTTTGAAAACTGCAGGGAGGTTTGAGACAAATGTTACCAAACGCCGCTTTCAGTACTTGGCATATGTTGGGTATAAAAAATTCGTAATTTCATACTGCGTATAAAAAATTCGTAATTTCATACTGCGAATACGTGCAGAGAGCCAGAAGTTGGCTCCAAAATATGGCTCAGGCCTCGAAATTGGGATATTTGGGATATTTCGAAAACTGCAGGGGAGTTTGTGCGAAATGTGACTCACTGCCGCTTTCAGTACTTGTCATATGTTGGGTATAAAAATCGTAAAATCAAACTTCGAATACATGCAGAGAGCCAGAATTTATCTCCAAAATATGGCTCAGGCCTCGATATTGTGATGTTGGGGATATTTTGAAAACTGCAGGGAGGTTTGGGACAAATATAACCAAACGCCGCTTTCAACACTTGGCATATGTTGGGTATAAAAAATTCGTAATTTCATACTGCGAATACGTGCAGAGAGCCAGAAGTTGGCTCCAAAATATGGCTCAGGCCTCGAAATTGGGATATTTTGGATATTTCGACAACTGTAGGGGAGTTTGTGCAAAATTTGACTCACTGCTGCTTTCAGGACTTGGCATATGTTGGGTATAAAAAGTCGTAATTTCAAACTGCGAATACGTACATAGAGCCAGAATTTGGCTCCAAAATATTGCTCAGTCCTTGAAATTGGGATGTTTGGGATATTTTGAAAACTGCAGGGACGGTTTGGGAAAAATGTGACCAAACGCCGCATTCAGTACTTGGCATATGTTGGGCATAAATAAGGTCGTAATTTCAAACTGCGAATACGTGCAATGAGCCAGAATTTGGCTCCAAAATATTGCTCAAGCCTCGAAATTGGGATATTTGGGATATTTCGAAAACTGCAGGGGAGTTTGTGCGAAATGTGACTCACTGCCGCTTTCAGTACTTGTCATATGTTGGGTATAAAAATCGTAATATCAAACTGCGAATATGTGCAGAGAGCTTGAATTTGGCTCCAAAATATGGCTCAGGCCTCGATATTGTGATGTTTGGGATATTTTGAAAACTGCAGGGAGGTTTGGGACAAATATAACCAAACGCCGCTTTAAACACTTGGCATATGTTGGGTATAAAAAGTCATAATTTCAAACTGCGAATACGTGCAGAGAGCTTGAATTTGGCTCCAAAATATGGCTCAGGCCATGAAAGTGGGATGTTTGGGATATTTTGAAAACTGCAGGGGAGTTTGAGCAAAATGTGACTCACTGCCGCTTTCAGTACTTGGCATATGTTGGGTATAAAAATTCGTAATTTCAAACTGCGAATGCGTGCAGAGAGCCAGAATTTGGCTCCAAAATATGGCTCAGGCCTCGAAATTGGGATATTTGGGATATTTCGAAAACTGCAGGGGGGTTTGGGACAAATGTGACCAAACACTGCTTTCAGTACTTGGTATATGTTGGGTAAAAAAAAAGTCGTAATTTCAAACTGCGAATACGTGCAAAGAGCCAGAATTTGGCTCCAAAATATGGCTCAGTCCTCGAAATTATGATGTTTGGGATATTTTGAAAACTGCAGGGGAGTTTGTGCGAAATGTGACTCACTGCCGCTTTCAGGACTTGGCATATGTTGGGTATAAAATGTCGTAATTTCAAACCGCGAATACGTGCATAGAGCCAGAATTTGGTCCCAAAATATGGCTAAGGCCTCGAAATTGGGATGTTTGGGATAGTTTGAAAACTGCAGAGGAGTTTGTGCGAAATGTGACTCACTGCCGCTTTCAGGACTTGGCATATGTTGGGTATAAAATATCGTAATTTCAAACTGCGAATACGTGCAGAGAGCCAGAACTTGGCTCCAAAATATGGCTCAGGCCTCGTTATTATGATGTTTGGGATATTTTGAAAACTGCAGGGGGGTTTGGGACAAATATGACCAAACGCTGCTTACAGAACTTGGCATATGTTGGGTATAAAAAGTCATAATTTCAAACTGCGAATACGTGCAGAGAGCTTGAATTTGGCTCCAAAATATGGCTCAGGCCATGAAAGTGGGATGTTTGGGATATTTTGAAAACTGCAGGCGAGTTTGAGCAAAATATGACTCACTGCCGCTTTCAGTACTTGTCATATGTTGGGTATAAAAAGTCGTAATTTCAAACTGCGAATACGTGCAGAGAGCCAGAATTTGGCTCTAAAATATGGCTAAGGCCTCGAAATTGGGATGTTAGGGATATTTTGAAAACTAAAGGGGGGGGGGGGGGTTTGGGACAAATGTGACCAAACGCCGCTTTCAGTACTTGGCATTTGTTGGGTATAAAAAAATCGTAATTTCAAACTGCGAATACGTACAGAGAGCCAGAATTTGGCTCCAAAATATTGCTCAAGCCTCGAAATTGGGATATTTGGGATATTTCGAAAACTGCAGGGGAGTTTGTGCGAAATGTGACTCACTGCCGCTTTCAGTACTTGGCATATGTTGGGTATAAATTAAAAGTCGTAAATTCAAACTGCGAATACGTGCAGAGAGCCTGAGTTTGGCTCCAAAATATGGCTCACGCCTCGAAATTGGGATGTTTGGGGTATTTCGAAAACTGTAGGGGGGTTTGGGACAAATATGACCAAACGCCGCTTACAGAACTTGGCATATGTTGGGTATAAAAAGTCGTAATTTCAAACTGCGAATACGTGCAGAGAGCTTGAATTTGGCTCCAAAATATGGCTCAGGCCTTGAAAGTGGGATGTTAGGGAAATTTTGAAAACTGCAGGGGAGTTTGAGCAAAATGTGACTCACTGCCGCTTTCAGTACTTGGCATATGTTGGGTATAAAAAGTCGTAATTTCAAACTGCGAATACGTGCAGAGAGCCGGAATTTGGCTCCAAAATATGGCTCAGGCCTCAAAATTGGGATATTTGGGATATTTCGAAAACTGCAGGGGAGTTTGTTGGAAATGTGACTCACTGCCGCTTTCAGGACTTGGCATATGTTGGGTATAAAATGTCGTAATTTCAAACCGCGAATACTTGCATGGAGCAAGAATTTGACTCTAAAATATGGCTCAGACCTCGAAATTGGGTTGTTTGGGATATTTTGAAAACTGCAGGGGGGTTTGGGACAAATGTTCACAAACGCCGCTCTCAGTACTTCGCATATGTTGGTTATAAAAAAGTCGTAATTTAAAAATGCGAATACGTGCAGAGAGCCAGAATTTGGCTCCAAAATATGGCTCAGGCCTCGAAATTGGGATGTTTGGGATATTTTGAAAACTGCAGGGAGGTTTGGGACAAATGTGACCATACGCCGCTTTCAGTACTTGGAATATGTTGGGTATATAAAGTCGTAATTTCAAACTGCGAATACGTGCAGAGAGCAAGAATTTGGCTCCAAAATATGGCTCAGGCCTAGAAATTGGAATATTTGGGATATTTTGAAAACTGCAAGAGAGTTTGTGCAAAATGTGACTCACTGCCGCTTTCAGGACTTGGCATATGTTGGGTATAAAAGTCGTAATTTCAAACTGCGAATATGTGCATTAGCCAGAATTTGGCTCCAAAATTTGGCTCAGGCCTCGAAATTGGGATGTTTGGGATATTTTGAAAACTGCAGGGGGGTTTGCGACAAATATGACCAAACGCCGCTTTCAGAACTTTGCATATGTTGGGTATAAAAAGTCGTAAATTCAAAGTGCGAATACGTTCAGAGAGCCAGAATTTGGCTCCAAAAAAATGGCTCAAGCCTCGAAATTGGGATGTTTGGGATATTTTGAAAACTGCTGGGGGGTTTGGGACAGATGTAACCAAACGCCGCTTTCAGTACTTGGCATATGTTGGGTATAAAGTCGTAATTTCAAACTGTGAATACGTGCAAAGAGCTTGAATTTGGCTCCAAAATATGGCTCAGGCCTCAAAATTGGGATGTTTGGGATATTTTGTAAACTGCAGGGAGGTTTGGGACAAATGTGACAAAACGCCCCTTTCAGTACTTGGCACATGTTGGGTATATAAAGTCGTAATTTCAAAATGCGAATACGTGCTGAGAGCGAGAATTTGGCTCCAAAATATGGCTCAGGCCTCGAAATTAGGATATTTCTGATATTTTGAAAACTGCAAGGGAGTTTGTGCAAAATGTGACTCACTGCCGCTATCATTACTTGGCATATGCTGGGTATAAAAATTCATAATTTCAAACTGTGTATACGTGCATAGAGCCAGAATTTGGCTCCAAAATACGACTCAGGCCTCGAAATTGGGATGTTTAGGATATTTTGAAAATTGCAGGGGGGTTTGGGACAAATGTCACCAAACATTTCAGTACTTTGCATATGTTGGGTATAAAAAAGTCGTAATTTCAAAATACGAATTCGTTCAGAGAGCCAGAATTTGGCTCCAAAATATGGCTTAGGCCTCGAAATTGGGATGTTGAGGATATTTTGAAAACTGCAGGGGGGTTTGGGACAAATGTCACCAAACATTTCAGCACTTCGCATATGTTGGGTATAAAAAAGTCGTAATTTCAAAATACGAATTCGTTCAGAGAGCCAGAATTTGGCTCCAAAATATGGCTCAGGCCTCGAAATTGAGATGTTTGGGATATTTTGAAAACTGCAGGGGGAATTGGGACAAATTTGACAAAACGCCGATTTCAGTACTTGGCATATGTTGGGTATAAAAAAGTCGCAATTTAAAACTACGAATACGTACAGAGAGCCAGAATTTGGCTCCAAAATATGGCTCAGGCCTCGAAATTGGGATGTTTGAGATATTTTGAAAACTGCAAAAAGGATTGAGACAAATATGACCAAATGCCGCTTTCAGTACTTGGTATATGTTGGGTATAAAAAAGTCGTAATTTCAAACTGCGAATACGTGCAGAGAGCCAGAATTTGGCTCCAAAACATGGCTCAGTCCTCGAAATTGGGATGTTTGGGATATTTTGAAAACTGCTGGGAGGTTTGGGACAAATGTGACCAAATGCCGCTTTCAGTACTTGGTATATGTTAGGTATAAAAAGTCGTAATTTCAAAGTGCGAATACGTGCAGAGAGCCAAAATTTGGCTACAAAATATGGCTCAGGCCTCGAAATTGGGATGTTTGGGATATTTTGAAAACTGCAGGGGAGTTTGTGCAAAATGTCACTCACTGCCGCTTTCAGGACTTGGCATATGTTGGGTATAAAAAGTCGTAATTTCAAACTGCGAATACGTGCATAGAGCCAGAATTTGGCTCCAAAATACGGCTCAGGCCTCGAAATTGGGATGTTTGGGATATTTTGAAAACTGCAGGGGAGTTTGGGACAGATGTAACCAAACGCCGCTTTCAGTACTTGGCATATGTTGGGTATAAAAAGTCGTAATTTCAAACTGCGAATACGTGCATAGAGCCAGAATTTTTCTCCAAAATACGGCTCAGGCCTCAAAATTGGGATGTTTGGGATATTTTGAAAACTACAGGGGGGTTTGGGAAAAATATGACCAAACGCACTTTCAGAACTTTGCATATGTTAGGTATAAAAAGTCGTAATTTCAAAGTGCGAATACGTGCAGAGAGCCAAAATTTGGCTACAAAACATGGCTCAGGCCTCGAAATTGGGATGTTTTGGATATTTTGAAAACTGCAGGGGGGGTTTGGGACATATGTGACCAAACGCCGCTTTCATTACTTGGCATATGTTGGGTATAAAAAAGAAGTAATATCAAACGGCGAATACGTGCAGAGAGCCAGAATTTGGCTCCAAAATATAGCTCAGGCCTCGAAATTGGGATATTTGGGATATTTCGAAAACTGCAGGGGAGTTTGTGCAAAATGTGACTCACTGCCGCTATCAGGACTTGGCATATGTTGGGTGTAAAAAGTCGTTATTTCAAACTGTGTATACGTGCATAGAGCCAGAATTTGGCTCCAAAATACGGCTCAGGCCTCGAAATTGGGATGTTTAGGATATTTTGAAAACTGCAGGGGGGTTTGTCACAAATGTCACCAAACGCTTCTTTCAGTACTTCACATATGTTGGGTATAAAAAAGTCGTAATTTCAAACTGAGAATACGTGCAGAGAGCCAGAATTTGGCTCCAAAATATGGCTCAGGCCTCGAAATTGGGATGTTTGGGATATTTTGAAAACTGCAGGGGGGTTTGGGATGTATGTGACCAAACGCCGTTTTCATTACTAGGCACATGTTGGCTATAAAAAATCGTAATTTCAAACGGCGAATACGTGCAGAGAGCCAGAATTTGGGTCCAAAATATGGCTCAGGCCTCGAAATTGGGATGTTTGTGATATTTTGAAAACTGCAAGGGGGTTTCGGACATATGTGACCAAACGGCGCTTTCATTACTTGGCATATGTTGGGTATAAAATAGTCGTAATTTCAAACGGCGAATACGTGCAGAGAGCCAGAATTTGGCTCCAAAATATAGCTCAGGCCTCGAAATTGGGATTTTTGGGGAATTTCGAAAACTGCAGGGGAGTTTGTGCGAAATGTGACTCACTGCCGCTTTCAGTACTTGGCATATATTGGGTATAAAAAAGTCGTAATTTCAAACTGCGAATACGTGCAGAGAGCCTGAGTTTGGCTCCAAAATATGGCTCATGCCTCGAAATTGGGATTTTTGGGGAATTTCGAAAACTGCAGGGGAATTTGTGCAAAATGTGACTCACTGGCGCTTTCAGTACTTGGCATATGTTGGGTATAAAAATCGTAATATCAAACTGCGAATACGTGCAGAGAGCCAGAATTTGGCTCCAAAATATGGCTCAGGCCTCGATATTGTGATGTTTGGGATATTTTGAAAACTGCAGGGAGGTTTGGGACAAATATAACCAAACGCCGCTTTCAACACTTGGCATATGTTGGGTATAAAAAAATCGTAATTTCATACTGACGAATACGTGCAGAGAGCGAGAAGTTGGCTCCAAAATATGGCTCAGGCCTCGAAATTGGGATATTTGGGATATTTCGAAAACTGTAGGGGAGTTTGTGCAAAATTTGACTCACTGCTGCTTTCAGGACTTGGCATATGTTGGGTATAAAAAGTCGTAATTTCAAACTGCGAATACGTGCATAGAGCCAGAATTTGGCTCCAAAATATCGCTCAGTCCTCGAAATTGGGTAGTTTGGGATATTTTGAAAACTGCAGGGGAGTTTGGGACAAATATGACCAAACGCTGCTTACAGAACTTGGCATTTGTTGGGTATAAAAAGTCGTAATTTCAAACTGCGAATACGTGCAGAGAGCCAGAATTTGGCTCCAAAATATGGCTCAGGCCTCGAAATTGTGATGTTTGGGATATTTTGAAAACTGCTGGGGGGTTTGGGATATATGTGACCAAACGCCACTTTCATTACTAGGCACATGTTGGCTATAAAAAAGTCGTAATTTCAAACCGCGAATACGTGCAGAGAGCCAGAAGTTGGCTCCAAAATATGGCTAAGGCCTCGAAATTGGGATGTTTGGGATATTTTGAAAACTGCAGGGGGGGTTTGGGACAAATGTGACCAAACGCCGCTTTCAGTACTTGGCATATGTTGGGTATAAAAAAGAAGTAATATCAAACGGCGAATACGTGCAGAGAGCCAGAATTTGGCTCCAAAATATAGCTCAGGCCTCGAAATTGGGATATTTGGGATATTTCGAAAACTGCAGGGGAGTTTGTGCAAAATGTGACTCACTGCCGCTTTCAGTACTTGGCATATGTTGGGTATAAAAAAGTCGTAATTTCAAACTGTGTATACGTGCATAGAGCCAGAATTTGGCTCCAAAATACGGCTCAGGCCTCGAAATTGGGATGTTTAGGATATTTTGAAAACTGCAGGGGGGTTTGTCACAAATGTCACCAAACGCTTCTTTCAGTACTTCACATATGTTGGGTATAAAAAAGTCGTAATTTCAAACTGAGAATACGTGCAGAGAGCCAGAATTTGGCTCCAAAATATTGCTCAAGCCTCGAAATTGGGATATTTGGGATATTTCGAAAACTGCAGGGGAGTTTGTGCGAAATGTGACTCACTGCCGCTTTCAGTACTTGGCATATGTTGGGTATAAAAAAGTCGTAATTTCAAACTGCGTATACGTGCATAGAGCCAGAATTTGGCTCCAAAGTACGGCTCAGGCCTCGAAATTGGGATGTTTAGGATATTTTGAAAACTGCAGGAGGGTATGGGACAAATGTCACCAAACGCCGCTTTCAGTAATTGGCATATGTTGGGTATAAAAAAGTCGCAATTTCAAACTACGAATACGTGCAGAGAGCCAGAATTTGGCTCCAAAATATGGCTCAGGCCTCGAAATTGGGATGTTTGGGATATTTTGAAAACTGCAAGAAGGATTGAGACAAATGTGACCAAACGCCGCTTTCAGTACTTGGTATATGTTGGGTATAAAAAAGTCGTAATTTCAATCTGCGAATACGTGCATAGAGCCAGAATTTGGCTCCAAAATATGGCTCAGGCCTCGAAATTGGGATGTTTGGGATATTTTGAAAACTGCTGGGAGGTTTGGGACAAATGTGACCAAATGCCGCTTTCAGTACTTGGTATATGTTGGGTATAAAAAGTCGTAATTTCAAACTGCGAATACGTGCATAGAGCCAGAATTTGGCTCCAAAATACGGCTCAGGCCTCGAAATTGGGATGTTTGGGATATTTTGAAAACTGCAGGGGAGTTTGGGACAGATGTAACCAAACGCCGCTTTCAGTACTTGGCATATGTTGGGTATAAAAAGTCGTAATTTCAAACTGTGAATACGTGCAGAGATCCAGAATTTGGCTCTATAATATGGCTCAGGCCTCGAAATTAGGATATTTAAGATATTTTGAAAACTGCGGGGAGGTTTGGGACAAATGTGACCAAACACCGCTTTCAGTACTTGCCATATGTTGGGTATAAAAAGTCGTAATTTCAAACTGCGAATACGTGCAAAGAGCTTGTATTTGGCTCCAAAATATGGCTCAGGCCTCGAAATTGGGATGTTTGGGATATTTTGTAAACTGTAGGGAGGTTTGTGACAGATGTAACCAAACGCCGCTTTCAGTACTTGGCATATGTTGGGTATAAAAAGTCGTAATTTCAAACTGTGAATACGTGCAGAGATCCAGAATTTGGCTCTATAATATGGCTCAGGCCTCGAAATTAGGATATTTGAGATATTTTGAAAACTGCAGGGAGGTTTGGGACAAATGTGACCAAACACCGCTTTCAGTACTTGGAATGTGTTGGGTATATAAAGTCGTAATTTCAAACTGCGAATACGTGCAGAGAGCGAGAATTTGGCTCCAAAATATAGCTCAGGCCTCGAAATTGGGATGTTTGGGATATTTTGAAAACTGCAGGGGGGGTTTCGGACATACGTGTCCAAACGGCGCTTTCAATACTTGGCATATGTTGGGTATAAAATAGTCGTAATTTCAAACGGCGAATACGTGCAGAGAGCCAGAATTTGGCTCCAAAATATAGCTCAGGCCTCGAAATTGGGATATTAGGGATATTTCGAAAACTGCAGGGGAGTTTGTCCAAAATGTGACTCACTGCCGCTATCAGGACTTGGAATATGTTGGGTATATAAAGTCGTAATTTCAAACTGCGAATACGTGCAGAGAGCAAGAATTTGGCTCCAAAATATGGCTCAGGCCTAGAAATTGGAATATTTGGGATATTTTGAAAACTGCAAGAGAGTTTGTGCAAAATGTGACTCACTGCCGCTTTCAGGACTTGGCATATGTTGGGTATAAAAGTCGTAATTTCAAACTGCGAATATGTGCATTAGCCAGAATTTGGCTCCAAAATTTGGCTCAGGCCTCGAAATTGGGATGTTTGGGATATTTTGAAAACTGCAGGGGGGTTTGCGACAAATATGACCAAACGCCGCTTTCAGAACTTTGCATATGTTGGGTATAAAAAGTCGTAAATTCAAAGTGCGAATACGTTCAGAGAGCCAGAATTTGGCTCCAAAAAAATGGCTCAAGCCTCGAAATTGGGATGTTTGGGATATTTTGAAAACTGCTGGGGGGTTTGGGACAGATGTAACCAAACGCCGCTTTCAGTACTTGGCATATGTTGGGTATAAAAAGTCGTAATTTCAAACTGTGAATACGTGCAAAGAGCTTGAATTTGGCTCCAAAATATGGCTCAGGCCTCAAAATTGGGATGTTTGGGATATTTTGTAAACTGCAGGGAGGTTTGGGACAAATGTGACAAAACGCCCCTTTCAGTACTTGGCACATGTTGGGTATATAAAGTCGTAATTTCAAAATGCGAATACGTGCTGAGAGCGAGAATTTGGCTCCAAAATATGGCTCAGGCCTCGAAATTAGGATATTTCTGATATTTTGAAAACTGCAGGGGAGTTTGTGCAAAATGTGACTCACTGCCGCTATCATTACTTGGCATATGCTGGGTATAAAAATTCATAATTTCAAACTGTGTATACGTGCATAGAGCCAGAATTTGGCTCCAAAATACGACTCAGGCCTCGAAATTGGGATGTTTAGGATATTTTGAAAATTGCAGGGGGGTTTGGGACAAATGTCACCAAACATTTCAGTACTTTGCATATGTTGGGTATAAAAAAGTCGTAATTTCAAAATACGAATTCGTTCAGAGAGCCAGAATTTGGCTCCAAAATATGGCTTAGGCCTCGAAATTGGGATGTTGAGGATATTTTGAAAACTGCAGGGGGGTTTGGGACAAATGTCACCAAACATTTCAGCACTTCGCATATGTTGGGTATAAAAAAGTCGTAATTTCAAAATACGAATTCGTTCAGAGAGCCAGAATTTGGCTCCAAAATATGGCTCAGGCCTCGAAATTGAGATGTTTGGGATATTTTGAAAACTGCAGGGGGAATTGGGACAAATTTGACAAAACGCCGATTTCAGTACTTGGCATATGTTGGGTATAAAAAAGTCGCAATTTAAAACTACGAATACGTACAGAGAGCCAGAATTTGGCTCCAAAATATGGCTCAGGCCTCGAAATTGGGATGTTTGAGATATTTTGAAAACTGCAAAAAGGATTGAGACAAATATGACCAAATGCCGCTTTCAGTACTTGGTATATGTTGGGTATAAAAAAGTCGTAATTTCAAACTGCGAATACGTGCAGAGAGCCAGAATTTGGCTCCAAAACATGGCTCAGTCCTCGAAATTGGGATGTTTGGGATATTTTGAAAACTGCTGGGAGGTTTGGGACAAATGTGACCAAATGCCGCTTTCAGTACTTGGTATATGTTAGGTATAAAAAGTCGTAATTTCAAAGTGCGAATACGTGCAGAGAGCCAAAATTTGGCTACAAAATATGGCTCAGGCCTCGAAATTGGGATGTTTGGGATATTTTGAAAACTGCAGGGGAGTTTGTGCAAAATGTCACTCACTGCCGCTTTCAGGACTTGGCATATGTTGGGTATAAAAAGTCGTAATTTCAAACTGCGAATACGTGCATAGAGCCAGAATTTGGCTCCAAAATACGGCTCAGGCCTCGAAATTGGGATGTTTGGGATATTTTGAAAACTGCAGGGGAGTTTGGGACAGATGTAACCAAACGCCGCTTTCAGTACTTGGCATATGTTGGGTATAAAAAGTCGTAATTTCAAACTGCGAATACGTGCATAGAGCCAGAATTTTTCTCCAAAATACGGCTCAGGCCTCAAAATTGGGATGTTTGGGATATTTTGAAAACTACAGGGGGGTTTGGGAAAAATATGACCAAACGCACTTTCAGAACTTTGCATATGTTAGGTATAAAAAGTCGTAATTTCAAAGTGCGAATACGTGCAGAGAGCCAAAATTTGGCTACAAAACATGGCTCAGGCCTCGAAATTGGGATGTTTTGGATATTTTGAAAACTGCAGGGGGGGTTTGGGACATATGTGACCAAACGCCGCTTTCATTACTTGGCATATGTTGGGTATAAAAAAGAAGTAATATCAAACGGCGAATACGTGCAGAGAGCCAGAATTTGGCTCCAAAATATAGCTCAGGCCTCGAAATTGGGATATTTGGGATATTTCGAAAACTGCAGGGGAGTTTGTGCAAAATGTGACTCACTGCCGCTATCAGGATTGGCATATGTTGGGTGTAAAAAGTCGTTATTTCAAACTGTGTATACGTGCATAGAGCCAGAATTTGGCTCCAAAATACGGCTCAGGCCTCGAAATTGGGATGTTTAGGATATTTTGAAAACTGCAGGGGGGTTTGTCACAAATGTCACCAAACGCTTCTTTCAGTACTTCACATATGTTGGGTATAAAAAAGTCGTAATTTCAAACTGAGAATACGTGCAGAGAGCCAGAATTTGGCTCCAAAATATGGCTCAGGCCTCGAAATTGGGATGTTTGGGATATTTTGAAAACTGCAGGGGGGTTTGGGATGTATGTGACCAAACGCCGTTTTCATTACTAGGCACATGTTGGCTATAAAAAATCGTAATTTCAAACGGCGAATACGTGCAGAGAGCCAGAATTTGGGTCCAAAATATGGCTCAGGCCTCGAAATTGGGATGTTTGTGATATTTTGAAAACTGCAAGGGGGTTTCGGACATATGTGACCAAACGGCGCTTTCATTACTTGGCATATGTTGGGTATAAAATAGTCGTAATTTCAAACGGCGAATACGTGCAGAGAGCCAGAATTTGGCTCCAAAATATAGCTCAGGCCTCGAAATTGGGATTTTTGGGGAATTTCGAAAACTGCAGGGGAGTTTGTGCGAAATGTGACTCACTGCCGCTTTCAGTACTTGGCATATATTGGGTATAAAAAAGTCGTAATTTCAAACTGCGAATACGTGCAGAGAGCCTGAGTTTGGCTCCAAAATATGGCTCATGCCTCGAAATTGGGATTTTTGGGGAATTTCGAAAACTGCAGGGGAATTTGTGCAAAATGTGACTCACTGGCGCTTTCAGTACTTGGCATATGTTGGGTATAAAAATCGTAATATCAAACTGCGAATACGTGCAGAGAGCCAGAATTTGGCTCCAAAATATGGCTCAGGCCTCGATATTGTGATGTTTGGGATATTTTGAAAACTGCAGGGAGGTTTGGGACAAATATAACCAAACGCCGCTTTCAACACTTGGCATATGTTGGGTATAAAAAAATCGTAATTTCATACTGACGAATACGTGCAGAGAGCGAGAAGTTGGCTCCAAAATATGGCTCAGGCCTCGAAATTGGGATATTTGGGATATTTCGAAAACTGTAGGGGAGTTTGTGCAAAATTTGACTCACTGCTGCTTTCAGGACTTGGCATATGTTGGGTATAAAAAGTCGTAATTTCAAACTGCGAATACGTGCATAGAGCCAGAATTTGGCTCCAAAATATTGCTCAGTCCTCGAAATTGGGTAGTTTGGGATATTTTGAAAACTGCAGGGGAGTTTGGGACAAATATGACCAAACGCTGCTTACAGAACTTGGCATTTGTTGGGTATAAAAAGTCGTAATTTCAAACTGCGAATACGTGCAGAGAGCCAGAATTTGGCTCCAAAATATGGCTCAGGCCTCGAAATTGTGATGTTTGGGATATTTTGAAAACTGCTGGGGGGTTTGGGATATATGTGACCAAACGCCACTTTCATTACTAGGCACATGTTGGCTATAAAAAAGTCGTAATTTCAAACCGCGAATACGTGCAGAGAGCCAGAAGTTGGCTCCAAAATATGGCTAAGGCCTCGAAATTGGGATGTTTGGGATATTTTGAAAACTGCAGGGGGGGTTTGGGACAAATGTGACCAAACGCCGCTTTCAGTACTTGGCATATGTTGGGTATAAAAAAGAAGTAATATCAAACGGCGAATACGTGCAGAGAGCCAGAATTTGGCTCCAAAATATAGCTCAGGCCTCGAAATTGGGATATTTGGGATATTTCGAAAACTGCAGGGGAGTTTGTGCAAAATGTGACTCACTGCCGCTATCAGGACTTGGCATATGTTGGGTGTAAAAAGTCGTTATTTCAAACTGTGTATACGTGCATAGAGCCAGAATTTGGCTCCAAAATACGGCTCAGGCCTCGAAATTGGGATGTTTAGGATATTTTGAAAACTGCAGGGGGGTTTGTCACAAATGTCACCAAACGCTTCTTTCAGTACTTCACATATGTTGGGTATAAAAAAGTCGTAATTTCAAACTGAGAATACGTGCAGAGAGCCAGAATTTGGCTCCAAAATATTGCTCAAGCCTCGAAATTGGGATATTTGGGATATTTCGAAAACTGCAGGGGAGTTTGTGCGAAATGTGACTCACTGCCGCTTTCAGTACTTGGCATATGTTGGGTATAAAAAAGTCGTAATTTCAAACTGCGTATACGTGCATAGAGCCAGAATTTGGCTCCAAAGTACGGCTCAGGCCTCGAAATTGGGATGTTTAGGATATTTTGAAAACTGCAGGAGGGTATGGGACAAATGTCACCAAACGCCGCTTTCAGTAATTGGCATATGTTGGGTATAAAAAAGTCGCAATTTCAAACTACGAATACGTGCAGAGAGCCAGAATTTGGCTCCAAAATATGGCTCAGGCCTCGAAATTGGGATGTTTGGGATATTTTGAAAACTGCAAGAAGGATTGAGACAAATGTGACCAAACGCCGCTTTCAGTACTTGGTATATGTTGGGTATAAAAAAGTCGTAATTTCAATCTGCGAATACGTGCATAGAGCCAGAATTTGGCTCCAAAATATGGCTCAGGCCTCGAAATTGGGATGTTTGGGATATTTTGAAAACTGCTGGGAGGTTTGGGACAAATGTGACCAAATGCCGCTTTCAGTACTTGGTATATGTTGGGTATAAAAAGTCGTAATTTCAAACTGCGAATACGTGCATAGAGCCAGAATTTGGCTCCAAAATACGGCTCAGGCCTCGAAATTGGGATGTTTGGGATATTTTGAAAACTGCAGGGGAGTTTGGGACAGATGTAACCAAACGCCGCTTTCAGTACTTGGCATATGTTGGGTATAAAAAGTCGTAATTTCAAACTGTGAATACGTGCAGAGATCCAGAATTTGGCTCTATAATATGGCTCAGGCCTCGAAATTAGGATATTTGAGATATTTTGAAAACTGCGGGGAGGTTTGGGACAAATGTGACCAAACACCGCTTTCAGTACTTGCCATATGTTGGGTATAAAAAGTCGTAATTTCAAACTGCGAATACGTGCAAAGAGCTTGTATTTGGCTCCAAAATATGGCTCAGGCCTCGAAATTGGGATGTTTGGGATATTTTGTAAACTGTAGGGAGGTTTGTGACAGATGTAACCAAACGCCGCTTTCAGTACTTGGCATATGTTGGGTATAAAAAGTCGTAATTTCAAACTGTGAATACGTGCAGAGATCCAGAATTTGGCTCTATAATATGGCTCAGGCCTCGAAATTAGGATATTTGAGATATTTTGAAAACTGCAGGGAGGTTTGGGACAAATGTGACCAAACACCGCTTTCAGTACTTGGAATGTGTTGGGTATATAAAGTCGTAATTTCAAACTGCGAATACGTGCAGAGAGCGAGAATTTGGCTCCAAAATATAGCTCAGGCCTCGAAATTGGGATGTTTGGGATATTTTGAAAACTGCAGGGGGGGTTTCGGACATACGTGTCCAAACGGCGCTTTCAATACTTGGCATATGTTGGGTATAAAATAGTCGTAATTTCAAACGGCGAATACGTGCAGAGAGCCAGAATTTGGCTCCAAAATATAGCTCAGGCCTCGAAATTGGGATATTAGGGATATTTCGAAAACTGCAGGGGAGTTTGTCCAAAATGTGACTCACTGCCGCTATCAGGACTTGGCATGTGTTGGGAATAAAAAGTCGTTATTTCAAACTGTGTATATGTGCATAGAGCCAGAATTTGGCTCCAAAATACGGCTCACGCCTCTAAATTGGGATGTTTAGAATATTTTGAAAATTGCAGTGGGGTTTGGGACAAATGTCACCAAACGCCGCTTTCAGTACTTCGCATATGTTGGGTATAAAAAAGTCGTAATTTCAAACTGAGAATACGTGCAGAGAGCCAGAATTTGGCTCCAAAATATAGCTCAGGCCTCGAAATTGGGATATTTGGGATGTTTCGAAAACTGCAGGGGAGTTTGTGCAAAATGTGACTCACTGCCGCTATCAGGACTTGGCATATGCTGGGTATAAAAAGTCGTAATTTCAAACTGCGTATACGTGCATAGAGCCAGAATTTGGCTCTAAAATACGGTTCAGGCCTCGAAATTGGGATGTTTAGGATATTTTGAAAACTGCAGGAGGGTATGGGACAAATGTCACCAAACGCCACTTTCAGTACTTTGCATATGTTGGGTATAAAAAAGTCGCAATTTCAAACTACGAATACGTGCAGAGAGCCAGAATTTGGCTCCAAAATATGGCTCAGGCCTCGAAATTGGGATGTTTGGGATATTTTGAAAACTGCAAGAAGGATTGAGACAAATGTGACCAAACGCCGCTTTCAGTACTTGGTATATGTTGGGTACAAAAAAGTCGTAATTTGAAACTGCGAATACGTGCAGAGAGCCAGAATTTGGCTCCAAAATATGGCTCAGGCCTAGAAATTGGAATATTTGGGATATTTTGAAAACTGCAAGGGAGTTTGTGCAAAATTTGACTCACTGCCGCTTTCAGGACTTGGCATATGTTGGGTATAAAAAGTCGTAATTTCAAACTGCGAATATGTGCATTAGCCATAATTTGGCTCCAAAATACGGCTCAGGCCTCGAAATTGGGATGTTTGGGATATTTTGAAAACTGCAGCTGGGTTTGGGACAGATGTAACCAAACGCCGCTTTCAGTACTTGGCATATGTTGGGTAAAAAAAGTCGTAATTTCAAACTGCGAATACGTGCAGAGAGCCAGAATTTGGCTCTATAATATGGCTCAGGCCTCGAAATTAGGAGATTTGGGATATTTTGAAAACTGCAGCTGGGTTTGGGACAAATGTGACCAAACGCCGCTTTCAGTACTTGGCATATGTTGGGTATATAGATTCGTAATTTCAAAATGCGAATACGTGCAGAGAGCGAGAATTTGGCTCCAAAATATGGCTCAGGCCTCGAAATTGGGATGTTTGGGATATTTTGAAAACTGCAGGGGGGTTTGGGATATATGTGACCAAACGCCGCTTTCATTACTAGGCACATGTTGGCTATAAAAAAGTCGTAATTTCAAACGTCGAATACGTGCAGAGAGCCAGAATTTGGCTCCAAAATATAGCTCAGGCCTCGAAATTGGGATATTTGGGATAATTCCAAAACTGCAGGGGAGTTTGTGCAAAATGTGACTCACTGCCGCTATCAAGACTTGGCATATGCTGGGTATAAAAAGTCGTAATTTCAAACTGCGTATACGTGCATAGAGCCAGAATTTTGCTCGAAAATACGGCTCAGGCCTCGAAATTGGGATGTTTAGGATATTTTGAAATCTGCAGGGAGGTTTGGGTCAAATGTAACCAAACGCCGCTTTCAGTACATCGCATATGTTGGGTATAAAAAAGTCGTAATTTAAAACTGCGAATACGTGCAGAGAGCCAGAATTTGGCTCCAAAATATGGCTCAGGCCTCGAAATTGGAATATTTCGGATATTTTGAAAGCTGCAGGGGAGTTTGTGCAAAATGTGACTCACTGCTGCTATCAAGACTTGGCATATGTTGTGTATAAAAAAGTCGTAATTTAAAACTGCGAATACGTGCAGAGAGCCAGAATTTGGCTCGAAAATATGGCTCAGGCCTCAAAATTGAGATGTTTGGGATATTTTGAAAACTGTAGTGGGGATTGGGACAAATGTGACCAACCGCCGCTTTCAGAACTTGGCATATGTTGGGTATAAAAAAGTGATGTGGAAAGCATGGGGGATTTTGTTTATATTGCAGAATGGTGACTGATAGGGGCTAGTGCGTGATGCTTTCCTACTAATCCAGACCCACTCAGATGCACCTGCTATATTTAGATCAACAACACTGCTGATCTATGATTCATCCAGCGTCTAATGTCACTTAGTGGAGAGATTTAGCAAGAGGTCAGCAGCAGATCAACTTTTTCTAAATACCATGTTGGCGATCACAGCAAACAATGAGGGTGAAAAAAAGTTCATGTGCTGAGAGATTGTAATTCAGTAGAACTCCATTCACACTGACTGATGCCAAAATCTAGTACATCCATATCAGCCTGGATAGCTCCAGGGAGCCTCTGGCTCTTTGCCAAGTAAATGATGTTTCATTACATTCATTTTTTTTTTTACCCTGTCTGTAAGACATTGTTTTCTACAGATAAAATAATAACTATTTGGTATTTTTGAACATCATTCTCATAAATTTCTGCTCTGTTTAATTGAAGCCTTTTTATTTCTGCCATCCAACTATTATGAAGCTAAATGAGCTACGTAACAGCAATCCACGATTAGCAGAACTCACTACCAAACAGGTCAGTAGGAGGGATGAAGTTTGATGCAAATGACAGATAAGGACACACTTTAAAAGGATTCAGTATAAGTAGACAAATAAACACACAATTTAACAGGAGCATCTCTAAGCAGTAGCGTATATACTAAGCCTACAAACATAGGATTATGCCTAAACAGTAGGAGTGAGTGCTTCCAAAGACACAAAGCCAGTGTTCTAAACACTTATATTCGTCGAGCCCTTACCCACTGCTCAGAATGGAGCAACGTGAGTACGGAGTTTGAAAGTTAACTGAAGTGTTGGTGAACAATGGATATAGCAACAAAGAAATAAACGCGACAGAAGATACCTGGTTGATACCTGGTACCTGGTTGATGGGGTTCTGGGAGTTCTTCTACTCCCCAAGCCCGGCCCGAGGCCAGGCTCGACTTGTGAGAGTTTGGTCCACCAGGCTGTTGCTTGGAGCGGCCCGTAGGCCCACATACCCACCACAGCCCGGTTGGTCCGGCACTCCTTGGAGGAATAAATCTAGTTTCCTCTTGAAAATGTCCACGGTTGTTCCGGCAATATTTCTTATGCTTGCTGGGAGGACGTTGAACAACCGCGGACATGATGACACCTGGACCAGGTACAATCCTGAACCTAGAACAGAAACCACAACACCTCCAATAATATTATATTACAAATCGGATTTGGAAGGAAGGATTGGGCTACAGGAAGGATTGGTCAACAAGAAGGATTGGGCTACAGGAAAGATTGGGCTACAGGAAGGATTGAGCTACAGGAAGGATTGGTCTACAGGAAGGATTGGGCTACAAGAAGGATTGGGCTACAGGAAAGATTGGGCTACAGGAAGGATTGAGCTTCATCTCCAAATGTATATTTGCCAGATAATTTGGCACTAAAAACAAAACGCATATATTATTGTTTAGACTAAATCCGCTACTCATTACTTTCCTGAAGTTGTCGTATATACACTACAAAATCTGCGTGTAAATCACGAAAATTAACACGTGATGAAAATGTGACGATAGTGTCAGACCACGAAGGAAGAATTGAAACAGGAATTTCCTTAAGTATTTTCGTATTTAATAATACATCTTCAGAAGGGTGTTTCAATTCTTCCTTCGAGGTCTGACACAGTCACTACAGAACATGAATGTATTTCAAATCAAATCAAATGTTTATTTAGGTAAGGTACATACATACAAGAGATTTTACAAAGAGTGATGGATTTATAGATAGGGCTAGTACATACAATGCCTAAAGCCACTATTACGCAAAGCGTTTCGGGCATGAAACGTTGCAACAATGAATAATGAGAGCAATTATTATATGGATGGCGTAATAACAGGGGAACATTAGCGCCTCTGGTGGTCAGATGCTTAACTGTATTAGAGGTTGACAGTTTAGATATTATAGTGAAGTAAGGGTGAGTGGCGCGTCTGGGAGTCCCACTTCTTAACGTGTGGCTCAGTTGTCGACCAGCCGCCGCCTGGCAAGGGTCACGTTGATTACCAGTGTGCAAAAAATAAATGTGTTACAGATATCATTAATCAATCATAATAAAGAAAGAATTGTTCGAGGTGTGTACTTCATGTTGTTATTCGTTATTATTTTGTATATTTTATGTATTTAGACAAAATATAGAGGAGATTGTCAGGTGGCAGCCATAGGTGTTCCGCTAGTTAAGTCATTAGGGCGCTTGTGGTGGCCTTAATAGCCATGCCAGTAGTTAGCCAGCAATCTGAAGGTTATCTTGAGATGATTTCGGGGCTTAGCGTCCCCGCGGCCCGGTCCTCGACCAGGCCTTCTTTTTCTTAGACATCCCCAGGAAGCAGCCCATAGCAGCTGTCTAACTCCCAGGTACTTATTTACTGATAGGTAAACAGGGTCATCTGGGTGAAAGAAAGTGCCCATTTGTTTCAGTCTACACCGGGGATCGAACCCGGAACCTCAGGATTACGAATCCGAAGCGCTGTCCACTCGGCTGTCAGGCCCCTTAAAACAACCCAAAGAGAAATCTTCGACATATTTTGATGAAAATCTGAATGAAACGAGAAATTTTGGCCACAGATTGTGTGACGATGGTGGGGGGGGGGGGGATTGAGGGGGTGCAGGTTAGTACGATGAGCATGATTCAGGATGATGGAAGGAGAAGGGCTCCTATGATGAATTGACCTAAGGGCCACCATCTACAGTGGCCTCGACGGGGACAGGATGGCGGCACCTTGTCAAAGGTCAGCCTTCCTACTCCCTCCACCCTTATTTTATTGAGGATTTGTCTTGTGTATATTGTGAACAAGAGGAATGACTCTGCATTTACGACTTGAGTGGTTAAGCGGGTTCATGGGTTAATCCCCCCTATGGGGGAAACAACACATCTATTTTCTGTGTTACATTGTGGCTTGTTGAGCTTGAAGCTGTTGTCCAGCCTGTCTGTGTCAAATATGACATTTTAGAGAAGTGGTCTGTATTAATAGCCTCCAATTTGGTCAGTATTATAATTTTTTTTTTTAATTTGTAATACTGACAAAGTTGGAGGTTATAAATACAAAGCACTTCTCTAAAAGACTTTACAAAGTATAAAGCAATGCATTAAAATAGTATTACAAAGGCCTCGGCTGTTATTCATTTATTTATATATCTCTAAGAAGTTACATTGGGTTTCTGAGAGTACATGGCATGATGTGTTTACATTCTTGTAAAGCCACTAGTACGCATAGCGCTTCGGGCAGGGCCTTAATCTAACAGATAATATTAAGAAGGTAATTTCTAGCAAAATTTATAGGCTAATCTATCAAAATCTATAACAATTTAAACATTTATAGTGTTAGTCCTTCAAAGATTCGTGGTAGTGACAGTTGAACAAGTTCTGGCATGATTGTTGTTGCTGTCTTGAACTTTCTCCAAAGCGGAAAATCATTGATATCTTTTTGAAGTGAAGTTTCCATATTAGGACAGTAGGCCAGATGGGACCACAACAGAGACTCGTACAGTTCAATATTCATTGTTGTTCGTTTCAGTCAAAGATTCGTTTAACTATTCTTAAGGATTGTTTTCATATTAACTGTGAGTCCCAGATGTTCAATGGCTGGTACATCATAACTCCTAGGTAATATTGACTTAAATTTACCAGAGGGCCACCATTTCTCCATAGTGCCCTCTACGGCAACAGGAAGCCGGCGGCTTGTCAAAGGTTCCCCTACGGTTCCTGAGGAGTTTGTCTATCTGTATTTTGAGCGCGCAAACTGCTGCATTATGACATTAAAGGTAGTTTGATAATATGCACAACGTGTCTTGTAGCTAAGGTAAAGGTGACTTGTAATGTTAAGCAACAAGCCACCCTAGATTGTTTAGTGTGTTGACGACGACATTTCGATCCTGGACCATTCTCAAGTCGACTTGAGAATGGTCCAGGACGGACCGAAACGTCGTCATCCCTTCACCTGCTAGTGTGTGGTCTGGTCAAACTACTTCAGCCACGTTATTGTGACTCATCGCCTGCACTTAGTGTGTTAACGACTGGGGCGATGGAGTGGTCATATCAGGATGGCAATTGTGCAAATAAATGTGGAAGATAATTGTTTCCATCTTGTTTACTCTGCGATATGAAATGGTTTCACCTGTAAATGGTAATTTTTGACAATGTAATCACTAGGCTTCTAACGTTGGTTTGGTGCTCAGAGACCATATACTGTACTTAAGAGGTTTTAAGCATGTTATTTATATAATTTAGGCCAATAAACAGCTAAATAAATTAATAATACACAGTACGTTTATCTAAGGTTAGCTAAAGGTTTGTTTTAGTGGAAGACCGTAATAAGATAATGTGTTTCTATGTAACTTTAAATGAACATTGATGCTTAACCATAGCCTCATGAGTCAGAGACAAAAATGTATTCCGTTAGGCTATTGCAGTCTTATCAGTCTTGCCTACTCGCTATTGTTGATACAATCTGTAATTAATCTCCATTGCAATTTCACCTTTTCCAGTGATTGGTTCCAGTGTTCTTGAAATTCATAATTGTATTTTCCTACTCGATTGTATTTGAAATAAACTGTTTATACTTACCCTGGTGCTACATAGCCTTCCTGGTTTGGTGCCTTATTTTAATAATTACTTATACTTGCCCTTAATATATGTAAAAAATATTTTTTCAGGAGTGTGGCACGTGTGGACAAGTGTTGGATCAGAGGAGTCAAGGTAAAGTGCTTATTTAACAACTAGTTCTGGGGAGGAGCGGGTGGAACTAGATGGACGTAGTCAACTTCACATTCTTGTTACACTTACACTGGTTTGTGCCTCGGAGAGGCTGCAGGATCCAGTAAGTTCAGTAGAACTTCGGTTTCAACTCCTTTTGACCATGTCGTAGCTCAGTCGATTACGGCAGCGTCTGGGATGCTCTCGGACGCAGGTTCGAATCCTCATCCCGGCCCTTGTGGATTTGTACACTCTTGTTAACAGGCTGAGAGCTTTTCTTTCCCATAGATTTATTTATAGAAGAGTTAGCAATAAGTCGGGTGGGTTTATTAACGTATTGTTTTTAGGTCCCATTTAGATTATGCAGTTCAGTTTTGGTCGCCATGCTAAAGAATGGACATAATTCACTAGAACACGTCAGTTAGGATGACAAAGTTAATCCCGCAAATTAGAAAGCTTCTGTATGAAGAGATGTTGGAAAAACCTTAACGTGACATGACTGAAGTGTACAAGTAGTTAATGGGCATAACAAGGGAGTTATTGATAAGGCTTTAAATGAAGATAAGTTTAGATTTAGGAAATACCTGGGTAAATACTGGTTTGGTAACTGGGTTGTGAATTTGCGGAACAAATTACTGGATCATGTGCAGACGACGAGTCACAATAACGTGGCTGAAGTATGTTGACCAGACCACACACTAGAAGGTGAAAGGACAACGACGTTTCGGTCCGTCCTGGATCATTCTCAAGTCTATTGTGGATCATACTACTGGATCACTGGATCATAATAGGCATAGGAATCTTTGATTGGTTGAAGCTTAGGTTAGACGTATATGAATGAGTGTGGGTGGATATAAATAGGAAGTGCCACGTGCAGAACAATAGGCCATCTGCAGTTTCTTGACTTACGTTCTACTAGTTTACACTCAGAACGCGACTCTCCAATCAGCTTACATCTGTATCCTCAATTGCTGCTAGGTGATCAAGGGCAAACATTTAACCTTGAATGTTTAATCCGAACCAAATGATGGGTAGCAAAGATGTATGGTAAGGTAAAAGTTGGGTGGCGAGGCAAGTTTTGGGGTAGTGAAGACTTAGAATATTGTTCAATGTGGGTGACAAAGACTTGCTGTGAAGAGTAGGTAAAGAATAAATTGAGGGATAGGAGAATTACCTTAAGATTAGGCTTGGACTGGCTGGCATATGCATTATATATCATTAATGCATACGCCAGGGGGGGGGGGGGGGATGGGGGAGATCTCCCCAAAGGCATAAACTGCTAGGTCAGGTAATCCACAAACCCATCTCCAATGACTCCAAGGTCATGGGAAGCTTGACCTTCCCCTGAAGTTGCACCCACCGTTATATCTGTCTGTATAGCCTGTTTTGCCGCAGTTTGCACAGTGTGCTTCATTACGGCAGGCGAGGCGACTGTGCCCCAATAGATAACAAGCGTAACATCGTAACACACGGAAGTTGTAGGGCTGGACCTGATACGAGGTCCTGTGTAGTGCCACCCGATCAGGGAGGGGCCCATCGAACTTTACACGGACCATGGATGTCGGGTTTGCTGCTCCGTGAATCCTGGTAACTTCCAATAATCCCGCTGATGCACCCCCTAACACATGCAGAGCGGTCTGGATGTTATCCACATCAACACTCTGGTCATTGGGCCAATCTTCCCATACCGGGCCCGAGACTGCTCCTGCGACAATACCTGTCGGCACCTGACAGGCCAGTCCCCAAACTTAATAATGTCGGATACACGGATGTGTGATAGAGCCTCCTTTTTGATGTGTAGCTTCAGTGCTGCACCCCTACCCATGGTACACGCGGTCTCAGGCAGGCAATGTGACCACAATACTGAAGCCTCAATTGCTGCACCTAAGATACGAGGATTTGCAACCACGCACTGAGCTGATTCTGACTGGATTAGGACAACCACAAACGAGGAATGAGGTACCACAAGAGAAAGGTCTTCTGAAGGCAAAGACATTCTCTTAGCATCTCGCTTTGGCACAGCATCAGCCGACTCATTTTCCAGCAGACGTTTTCCTCTCTGCGACTTGCTGTCAACGTACATGGCGCCCCCGCTCGGGGAGGCGTCCATTAGTGAGGCTCCGGCCTCCCCCGGTGCTGTGAGCCCCTGGGTAGCTGCAGTGAGCACACACTGGCCCAAAAAAGCCATCTGAATTCAAAGATGAGCTCCAGGCGAGGTGTGGAAAGTAAGTCCAGCCAGGGGTGTTCAATCTGCGCGCCAAGATGGCCGACCTTCGGGCGGGAATCTCCTCCACAACCAAATCTTTTAGTGTGGACTCCCTCCCCGCTCAGCTCGTTGTTGCCCTTGTGGGGGCTTAGTGGGCGGCTGCCAGAGTGTGATGCTCCTTGGGACAGTCCTCTATCCTTTTCTAGCCTTGTGCTCCTGCTGCCGTCCTCTCCAATTCTGCTGGACACCTTTTCCTTTTCCTTCTGTTTCGTTTTTCTCCCCCCTCTTCTCCTATCTGCTTGCCGTTTCCTGCCGACCTTTTGCTCGTTCTGGTTCTTCCCTTGGACTTCTTCTATTTTGACGCCCGGGTGCTTGAGGAGGCATACTCTTGCACCCGTAGAACTGTAGTACCCGACGTCGAGAGCGAGGAGAACCTTTTATTGTCAATCCCCCTTTCGTCACTGAACCCGATCTCGACGGACTGTCAGTTTCTTAAGGTGGCGTTTGTGGGGCGTATACTCACGACGCACCCCTAGGAGGCCCCGGCATGATCGGCGATAGCTTCTTGTTGGGTGTCCTGCCTCTAATTGTGGCTCCATGGTGGGTGTGGGGGCACATTCGTGAATGAATTCTTCTTTCGTCAAGATGATAACCCCTGTTTCGGCTGCTTCTGGTTTACCTTCTCAGGCTCGTGGGGTGGGCGACCAAGCCCCCGAGTCGGTCCGTGTAGGAAGACCGGGCTCTGTAGCCTCCGCTGCATTGGGCCCCGACCTTGCTCCTCCTTTGGCCTCTCTGACTCCTTCCCCTGGCTCCCCTCCCTCCTCTGTGGTTGGGTCGAGCCCCAAGCCCCCAGTGGTGACTACCTCGTCCCCTGGCGCGGCTCCTTCTCTAGTTGTTACTACTGCGCCTTTTAACCCCTCTCTCTCTGGGGGTTCTCACCGCCGCTCTCGCTCGATTCCTTCCAGTTCTGCTACCTATCAAGCCTTGTTTGGTCCCGCTTCGTGGGCCAAATATTTTGATCTCCTCCCTCTTGATTCTGCGCCTCCTGACGATTTCTCCCTCCATCGACATCTCGTTGATTCCGTGGATGCCTCCATTACTTTCAACCCCACTCGTCTCGGTACACGTGTCATTGCTGCTCCTTCTCAGGATGCTGCTTCCCGCTTGGCTGCCTTATCCTGTCTTGGCGAGACCCCTGTTCGGGTCTCGAAGAACGTTCAGTTGAATGCCAGTGTTGGCACTATTCTGCTCCCGCCCCATGTTGCGACCGGTGTTCGGGACCTGCGCGACTGCCACGACGATATTCGACATATCCTCGCTGCCCAGGGCCATTCTATTCTCCAGGTGGACACGTTTACTCGTCCCCCTCGTGGTAGTCGCCGTCAACCCCTCCGGGTTGTGAAGATTACCTTTGATGGTAGGACCCTTCCACCCTCTGTCATTCTTGCTGGTGCCAGGTGCTCTGTCCAGAAGTACATTCCTTCTCCTCGGCTCTGCAACAAGTGCTGGAGGTTTGGGCATGGTGTCCTCCGCTGCTCCGGGACTGTCTCTCTCTGTCCTTTGTGTGGTGGCGAAGGTCACTCTAAGTCGGAGTGCACTTCTCCCCAAGCTCGCTGCCTGAACTGCGGTGAGGCCCATCCTACCTTCTCCCGTGCGTGTGTCCATTACAAGCTTGAGGCGGCCGTCCTCAACCTGAAGCACCGGGAGCGTTTATCTTTTCCTGAGGCGAGACGCCAGGTTCGCCGGCTCCCGCCTTATGCTAATATCTCTTCCCCTCCGTCTCTTGACTCTCCCCGCCGCCTGTCGGTGCGGGCGGATGTCCATCGCTCTCCAAACGGCCGTCATGTGTGCTCTCGTTCAGCTTCTCCTGTTGAGACGCTAGAATCCGTTGCCCAGTACGTGGTTGCTGGGACACCGGTCTCTTTAAGTCAGAAGCGTAAACCTGGCTCCTCTCCTTCCTCTTCCCCGGCGGGTAAGAAGGTTTCGCTTTCTTCCTCGGCTCCTACTTCTGGCTCTGTTGCTCCTTCCCCTCCCATTTCGGTGGTTGCGCCCCCTGTTCCTGCTATGGAGGTTTCTTTGGCCCCTGCTTCCCTCTCAGTTGCTGCTCTTGCTGAGGTATGCTCCCCTCTTTCTACTCCCCCTCTTCCTGCTGCTGTCCTTGACTGCTCCTCTCCGTTGTCTCCTCCTCCTCCTCCGGACCCCGCCCGCCCACCTCTGATCTGTTCTCCCGTTTCCTTCCCTCCGTCTTTGCTCAGTTTACCCGTGCCCCCTAACCCTGACTTTGCTGACCCTGATATTCTTTAACGTGCTCTGTTGCTCTTTCGCCTTGGTTTCTTCCTTGTTCTCTGTTGTTGTCCTTTCCCTTCTCGTCGATGTCTGTTCTTCAATGGAACGTTCGAGGTTATTACGCCAATTTCCTCGAACTCCAACTTCTGATTTCGCGGTTTTCGCCCCTTTGTGTCTGTCTCCAGGAGCCAATGCTTGGTGCTCGTCCTGGTCGTTTTCGTGGCTATTCCTTTCTCTCCCCCCCCCAGCCATTGCTGGGGCTTCTATTTCTTCTGCTCTCTTGATTCGTGCTGATGTTCCCTTTGTTCCTTTACTTTTTCCACCACCTCTCCATTGTTCTGCTGCTCGTATCTTTGTGGGGAAATGGTACACTGTTTGTTCCATTTATCTCCCCCCGAGTGTCCCTCTTTCTCTTCCTGATTTGAAACACCTCCTAGACTCCTTGCCGGAGCCTGTGCTCCTGCTGGGTGACTTCAATTGTCGTCATTCTCTTTGGGGTGACGTTCTGACGAATACCCGGGGTCGCCTTCTTGAGCCGTTTCTCCTCTCTTCTTCCCAGTCTCTTCTGAATTCTGGTGAGCCCACTCATTTGGACTCTCGGACTCGCACCCTTTCTTGTCTTGATCTTTCTCTCTGCTCTTCTTCTCTTTACTTAGATTTCACATGGCAGGTTCTTGATGACCTCCATGGAAGTGATCATTTCCCCATCCTTGTTTCCTTTTTCTCTTTTCGCCCTTCCCTCTCTTTCCCTAGGTGGCAGTTTGCTAAGGCGGACTGGACCCTATTTACCCTCAGTGCTGCTCTCTCTGACCTCTCCCTTCTGCCTCTCTCTCGCGCTCTCCTCCTTTTTCATGACACTGTCTTCAACGCTGCCCTCCGCTCTATCCCTCGCTCTTCCTCCCGGGGTCCACGGAAGTGCGTTCCCTGGTGGAATGCGAACTGTGCTCGGGCTCTCCGCTGTAAGCGTGCAGCCTGGAAGAGGCACCGCCGTAGGCAGACGACCGATTCTTTTCTTTTCTTTCGGAAAGCGAGTGCGGTGGCCCGTAGGGCCATCCGTACGGCTAAACGTGAATGTTGGGCATCTTATGTCTCAACAATTACGTCCGAAACTCCTCTGGCCCAGATCTGGAAGCGTATCCGCAAGATAGCGGGTAAATTCGTTCCCGATGTTTCACCGGTCCTTCACCTCCATGATACTCTTGTGGCGGACCCGTTGCAGGTCGCTTCCGAACTGGGTTCCCACTTTTCTTCTGTTAGCTCTGGTCTTCATCTTCCCTTCCCCAATCTTCTCTTCTTCGTAAGCCTGTTCTTGAGTCTCGTCCTTTAGATTTCTGCACTCGTCTTCAACTTCCCTATAATGATCCCTTCTCTCTCTCTGAACTTCGTTCTGCCCTGGCCCTCTGCGGTTCTACGGCGGCGGGCTCCGATGGTATTCATTATGAGATGCTTCGCCATCTCCCTCCGTGCACGTCTCAGTATTTACTGAGTCTGTATAATCGGATCTGGGAGTCGTCGTCAGTCCCTGAGGACTGGCTCGATGCCGTTGTCCTCCCTATTCGCAAACCGGGGTCTCTGGGTACTTCCCCTAAGGACTTTTGCCCTATTGCTCTCACAAGTTGTGTCTGCAAACTCTTTGAACGTATGGTTAACGTTCGTCTGATGTGGTTCCTGGAACACCATCACCTCCTCTCCCCTTCTTAATTTGGTTTCCGCAAGTGCCGCAGCACGACAGATGTCCTGGTGAACTTGGAGGTCTATATTCGTACTGCTTTTGTTGCGAAGACCTCCGTTGTTGCCGTCCTTTTTGACCTGGAAAAGGCTTACGACACCACTTGGAGATATCATATTCTATCTCAACTTCATTCTTTTGGCCTTCGTGGTCATCTCCCTCTCTTTCTCCGCAGCTTCCTCTCTCGTCGTTCCTTTCGGGTGCGCCTTGGTACCGCGCTCTCTGCCTCTTTTCAGCAATACGAAGGTGTGCCCCAGGGTAGTGTTCTGAGCACTACTCTTTTTCTGGTTGCCCTCAATGGTCTTCTTTCCTCTCTTCCTTCTGGTGTCTTCTCCGCTCTCTATTTCGATGATCTTACCCTTTGCTGTCAGGGTGATGATTCGCCTCTCCTTCAGCGCCGGCTTCAACTTGCAATTGATGCCGTGTCGTCTTGGGCCACAGGTCATGGCTTCAAGTTCTCTACTTCTAAGACTTGTGCCATGACTTTTACGCGGAAACGGGTTGTTCTTCGTCCCTCTTTGTCACTTTATGATCATCCCCTTGAATACAAAGATTCCGCAAAGCTTTTGGGGTTATTCCTTGACACTCGTTTGTCTTGGTCTCCCCATATCTCTTACCTTCGTGTTGAGTGCTCTAAGGCCCTTACCCTCCTTCGGGTCTTGTCCCATACTTCTTGGGGAGCGGATAGGCGCACTCTCCTTGCTTTACATTCCTCTCTCGTCCTGTCTAAGCTTGATTATGGTTGCCCTGCTTACTCGTCTGCTTCTCCTACTCTTCGCCGTCTTGATGCTTTGCACCATACTGGGTTGCGCCTCAGTTCTGGTGCCTTTCGTTCGACTCCCATCCTTAGCCTGTATGTTGACGCTGGCTTCCTGTCTCTCCAGGACCGCCGTGATCGCTACTGTCTTCGCTATCTTGCGCGGTCCTTACAACATCCTTCCTCTCGCCTCTGTCGTGCTTTAACTTTTACCCCTCCTGCGGTTTCTGTTCCTCTTCATCAGCTCCCTCTTTCTGTCCGGTTATCTCGCCTGCAGGATTCTCATTCCGTTCGTATTTCTGATGTTTCTCCTCGTGTTGTTCCTTCTTTGCCCCCGTGGAGAGTTCCTCTTCCACGGTTTTGTACTTCCTTGACCCGTATCACTAAAGCTTTTACCCCTCCTACGGTTCTAAAACGCCTTTTCCTTGAGCACTTTTCTTCTCACTCCCGCTCCGTTTCTGTCTTCACCGATGGGTCTAAGTCAGCGGACGGTGTTGGCTACTCTGTTGTTTTTCCTGATCGCACTTATATGTGTCGTTTGCCTCCGGAGACTAGCATCTTTACAGCGGAACTTTATGCTATTCTCTATGCTCTTCGTCTCCTGCTTTCTCGTTGTCAGTCTTCCTTTGTGGTTGTTGTTGACTCTCGTAGTGCCCTCATGGCTCTCGGGTGCTTTAATCCAGTTCATCCGGTAGTTGTCGAGATCCAGCATTGGCTGTTTCTTGTTCACAGTAAATTTAAGTCGGTTGAGTTTTGTTGGGTTCCCAGCCATATTGGCGTGTCTTTAAATGAGCGTGCGGATGCTGCCGCCAAGGAAGCTGTCCGCTCTTGTCCCATCTCTCGTAAAGGCGTTCCGTATTCCGACATTTACCCGGTTATCCATTCCTCAGTCCTTACCCCGTTGGCAGGCTTCTTGGTTGTCTGTTTCTGGTAACAAGCTACGTACTCTTAAATGTTGTGTTTCCTCGTGGCCGTCCTCCTTCCACCGTAACCGGCGGTGGGAAACAGCTCTGGCGAGGTTGCGTAGTGGCCATACTCGCTTAACCCATGGTCACTTGATGGAGCGCAGCCCTGCTCCTTATTGTCCTAGTTGCATTGTCCCTCTTACGGACGTGCATGTCCTTCTTGAATGTCCTGACTTCCAGGACGAGCGTGTCTTGCTTTCCGACCGTCCCTCGCGGTCACTTGTCCCTCGATAGAATTCTTGGTGACTCGGATACTTTTGATATCGTTCGCCTTATGCGTTTTTGTTCTCGTATTGGCATCCTTGGTGATATTTAGCGCCCTCTGATTATTTTGCGCATTTGATGGTGCTACATAGCCTTCCCGGTTTGGTGCCTTCTTTTGATAATTACTTACTTACTTCCTTATTCGTCAGCCTACTTCCAGCTGGAAATGTGGACGAGAGCACAGTTGACGGCCCATCAGGTTATCTTAAGGTGCTTCCGGGGCTTAGCGTCCCCGCGGCTCGGTCCTAGACCAGGCCTCCTTTTTGTTACACATCACCAGGAAGCAGCCCGTAGCAGCTGTAACTCCCAGGTACCTATTTACTGCTAGGTGAATAGGGGCATCAGGGTGTAAGAAACTCTGCCCATTTATTTCCGCCTCCACCGGGGATCGAACCCGGAACCTCAGGACTACGAATCCCGAGCGCTGTCCACTCAGCTGTCACGCCCCAACTGCGTCGGGGTCGAGGACAGCTCGCCAATATATGTCAAGGCACTCACTATTAGCATTAAGGCACACTCCTATTTTGTTTTCCTTAGTGTTGACTGTAGTGTGACTGCCACCATTCTAGTCCCAGACAGTTACGCTTAAATTCACTCTTTAACTCGTTAGAAACCTATTTGCTATTTTTTAATGGCTATTGTCGAACAGTTTTTCTTGACGTGGGCCTAAATTCTGACATCTCCTGTAGGTATGCAACAGAGCTCCCTGACGGCTGAGAGGACACTGCTCGGGATTCGTAGTCCTAAGGTTATGGGTTCGATCGCCCGGTGGAGGCGGAAACAAATGGACAGTTTCTTTCACCCTGATTCACCTGTTCATCTAGCAGTAAATAGGTACCTGGGAATTACAGCTGCTACGGGGCTGCTTGCTGGGGATGTATAACAAAAAGAAGGCCTGGTCAAGGACCGGGCCGCGGGGACGGTAAGCCTCGAAATCATCTCAAGATAACCTCAAGATGCTGATATATCTGAAGGTTCCTGATGCTGGGCGCATGCTTCAACTTATTCATTCATGCAAGCAGTAGAGAAGTTCCGTACTACATTTCGCACACAGCCATAACCATTCTACTTGGCCTAGTAAGCAAGGCCTAATTTACTTAACAGGCAGAATGATTTTCTTAATGTTCAAATAATTATTTCCAAATTATTTAATTCTAAATTAATTTTTCATTCCAAATACAAATTATTTGTATATTACGTACATGAATTACTGACGTTATCGTGATAGGTTAGATTAGGAGAGTTAAGTCGCTTAGGTTAGTTTGGCTCTGCTCGAATTGATTACACTCCCAAAAATTTTCATGTATAATGAAACTCTAAACCACATCATTTCATGTTTAAAAATGTATGAAAATTCAACTTTCAGGAAAATTCTGCTTGCTAGGCAACTCCCGCTATTAGGCACGACATATATACAAACAGAATAGATAATAACAGTACGGTTTATTTATCGTACACAGGTGGAACCTTCATGGGAATATGGATGGGTATATCATGGGTATATGTATCTACACCTTCATGAGTGTAGATGGATAGTAGGAAAATGGGTCAAGCACGCGCACTGGGTCAAGCACGAACGCTGAGTCAAGTGCACACACACTTCCATCTGTTTACGTACATTCATTCACACAGGTGCTCAAATACAGAAAGAAAAAAACACCGATGGAAAACAACGAATACACTTAGTTTCTCTCAGGGAGGCTCACATCCACACTGAAATCTCCGGCCATACTAGCGAGCTCCCTCGCTCCATCTCTCACTAACGTAACTATACATCTGCGTTATCAGCTGGAACTTCCAACAGGGCTCGTTATCTTGTCCCAGATCGCTGACCCGCCAAGGCAGATGCCAACTTGCCTCAACACTACACAAATTTCTGCTCATTTGTAGCACAGGGAACGTGAGGGGCGAATGTAACTCAAAGTCGCTGCACGATTTTTCTTAAGTCTCTTGAAGAGGGACTTAAGAAAATCTGTCTTCGTGAATTTTGAAAGATGGTCGTAATTCGCCGCTCTTGTAAAGTTTCGTCTCTTAGTGTGGAGTGAACGGAGATATGATCTCCAGTGTGAAGCTACCATCAAGGAACGAGAATGTAGACATTTAGTTACTCTGAACTGGATAACAATGTTAAAGAACGTTTATTGAGCCAATAAAATACATCTCGAGGGGATAGAGTAGCTTAGGCAATTTCTACCACCTCATAACACTTTTGTATCAGTATAAACATTTAATTATTAACTTGGTACAAAATAGAAGTAAAACTTGGTGATTGGTAGACATAAATAACATGAAAGTCCGCCCCCCCCTTTCTAACAAAAACAGTTAGTCTTAATGATCATAACTCACGCTCACCTTATAATCTCAACAATTATAAGCTAACTCTGCAGTTTATTTCTCCAAGGGTGCCCTTCTACTTGAGGTTAATGTAATGTTGAGTTTGCTCAAATTATGCTCCATATTGCATATTATGTGTGTACTCCTGTGGTATATATATGTATTTCTTTTTAAATAATTAACCCGTCAACGTCAACTGTGGTGGTCAGTTTATCATTTTATTTTTACGTTGCCGTTGCCTGACGATGCCGGCTCTGTGGCGAGCAGTGGTGCCCTGACTTATGTCAGTGTCCATGGTGCGCCCCTGGAGTTCCCTGATGACCTCCTCCGGCGTTACTTCGGGGGTTTTGGTACTGTTGTCAGCGTGCGGGTGAACACGCTCTCCTCGGGGCGGTATGCTGGGAGGCGTACAAACATTTGCACGTTGGGGATGCGCCTGCGGTCGGATATACCTTCTTCTGTCCGGCTTATGGGGTACTACGTCCGGGTGTATTATGGCCGGCAGCCTCGTACCTGTTTCCGGTGTGGCCTGTTGGGGCATCAGGCTGCCGGGTGCTCTGCGGCCCCTGCAGCTCCTGTCAACTTGTTCCGCGACGAGGATTTCCCGCCGCTCCCTCTGGCGGCAGTCTCCGGTGATGTTGATGAGGTGGTGCGCGTCCCGTCTGCTGCTGCAGCTTCCCCGGCGGCGCCTGCCATTCCTCCGGTGGGGGCGAGTGGCGACTTCTCGCCTCAAGAGTTCTACCATCTGGGTCCCCAGTTTGCAGGTGTTTGTTGCCCCGGTTCCAGATGTTATGGCGTCACCGGTGGATGGACGAGACCCTTGGCAATGGGTGCTCTGGGAGGCGTTCAATGTGAGGTTCCCGCGGGCCAAGTTCCCGGGCAAGTATGTGCTCTGATTTCTTGAGTGTTTGCTCTGACATGCTGTGTGTCCTTCTGGCTGTTTGTTTGCCCTGTTCTATTATGTGCTTCTGCCTCTCCCTTTGTGCGTAGCTTTGCCGTGTGGCATATTAGTTTCTAGTGCTTGGCGTCACTCGTTTCGCGTTTTGGCTTAGCATTTCGCCTTTCCTGGCTTTGCGATTTCACCCTTCACGGGTACGCCGGGGCGCATCCGATCCCACGATCGTCGTTGCCCCTAACTCAGCAACGACAACGACAACACCGTAGAGGGTCCCCTCCACCTGGACTAGGTACAGGGACCTTCTACAGTGTAAGTTATTTTTGGGGGATGTATTCGGTGTATGAGGAATTTCAGTGTTAAAGCATGCCTTCCGAGTGTGTGTGTGTGTGTGTGTGAGAGAGGCGTGGTTAAGTATTTTAGATGTGTAGAGAGAAGTGTACCACTCACAGCTTAAAAATCTCTAATACAAACAGTTGTGCAATGCATTTTCATAGGAAACATTATCCACTAGGCACCATTGCGCAATTATATTACTTGATACTATATGGATTATGCAGAACTGCTTAGAATGATCTTTAACACCTGGCTATATTGGTCATGTCATGTTAAATTTGTGCACTCTGAATGCTCAAAGACCCTTTCTTTATTCAGTGTTGTCACATACCTCATGGGGGTGTGGATAGGCAAACACTGAACCAGTTAAACTTGCCTCGTAGTACTTTCATAGCTCGGTAATTTGGAATCTGTTAAGCAGAATCTCCAAATAATTTTACCTTTAAAGTGAATTACTATTTGGGTTTAAAAGGTTCTACCGAATGAGTAAGTCGGATTAAATAGTCTAACACCAGAAATGTTATTCGGTTTGGTTGCCTAGAGCACATACAAACACTAGACATTACCAGGCAATCCAGGCTTCCTCTATACCTTACATTATGCTGTAAACATTGCCACAACCCTGTAATTTATTTATTTAAATGGCCACGGTGAGGTATACAAAACTGCAGATTATAATGTTGTTAGTTATCCACTGGGCTGAATGAAGTCCTTTGACACCTGTATCGTGCTTCAATTTACTCACTGGAACACCCTGTCACTGGACTCGTCTGTAGGAAGTATCTCAAATTATCTTGGATCATTAATAGATGACTTGGGGGGTAGAAGAGAGTTGCAGTGTTTGTCGTGGCCCTCAGTTGTTCCTGGTTTTAGAGTCGACTTAGTTTTCGAAATATTTTTGTTGGCCAGTGTTGAATTTTTTTGGAAGTGGGTATGTTTTTGTAAAGAGGGCAGGGAAAGGAGGGGGGGGGGGTTCTCCGAGCTTGGATACACTTATCTAAATGATTACTATGAGACTACTGTATTACTATACACCAGAGATTTATACATTAGAATAACTACCTTCTTTTCCTTAAAGTCAAAAGGTCGGTTGATTTTTTGTTCTAGGGGGTTTTGTTAGTATTGTTTTTTCACTGCATCACCCCTCCGTGGTGCCTCCTTGCCGTGGTGCCTCCGTGGTGCCTCCGTGGTGCCTCCTTGCCGTGGTGCCTCCGTGGTGCCTCCTTGCCGTGGTGCCTCCGTGGTGCCTCCTTGCCGTGGTGAGGGGCTCACGTACACCTCCCAGGGACCGGTGTGGGTTGCCTTTGCCCCCTCTCCTGCCCCCTCTTTGTGTGGTGTACGTGCGGAAGGGACCCACGTAGGGGCTTTGTGAGCCATCGGACCACCCGCTGGAGGGGTCGCCTGTGAGGGGCCGCCCTGAGTGGATGGTTGGGTGTCCAGTCTGGTGCGATAGGGGGACTGGGGTCTTAGCACCAGTGTGGGAGAATGAACGATGTAGTAGGACTCCCCTGTTGAAAAGGGGGAGCACCGCCGCGGACGACGCACCCTTCCTACACTGGCCAGCGCTCGGCCTCCCTGGCTGCCCTGGTAGGTGGTATCCCTTGGTTCCAGGTCCCAAACTTTTGAAATTGTTTGCTGCATGGATGACGACACGACTTCTCTCACCCAGGCTCATGGTGTGTGCGACCAGGCCCGTGAGTCGGACCGTCCTGGAAGACCGGGATCTGTAGCCCCGGCTACAGGGCCCGGTTTAGACCCAGACCGGGCTCTTCCTCCCTGCTCCCCTCCCTCCTCTGTGGTTGTGTCGAGCCCCAAGCTTGCTGTGGTGACCGCCTCGTCCCCTTGCACGGCTCCATCTCTTATTGTGACTACTGCACCTTATGATCCGTCTCTCTCTAAAGGTTCTCATCGCTGTCCCCGCCACGGCCGCTCTCGTATGCTCCCTTCCCATACCGTGCTTTCTTTGGTCCTGCTACGTGGACTAAGTACTTTCACCTCCATCCTTTAGATTCGACTCCTCCTGACGATTTTTCCCTTCATAGGCATTTTGTAGATTCAGTAGATGTCTCTGTTACCTTCAACCCCACCTGTCTTGGTACCCGTTTCGTTGCTGCTCCTTCTCAGGATGCGGCCACCCACTTGGCCGCCTTATCCTGCATTGGTGAGACCTCTGTTCGGGTCTCCAAGAAAGCTCAGTTAAATGCCAGTGTTGGCACTATTCTCCTCCTGCACCATATTGTAACTGGTGTTAGGAATCTAAAAGACTGCCACGAGGATATCAAGCATAACCTCGAGGCCCAGGGTTATTCTGTCCTCCAGGTGGACTACGTTTACTCGTCCCCCTCGTGGTAGTCGCCGTCAACCCCTCCGGGTTGTGAAGATTACCTTTGATGGTAGGACCCTTCCGCCCTCTGTCATTCTTGCTGGTGCCAGAAGCTCCGTCCAGGAGTATATTCCATCTCCTCGGCTCTGCAATAAGTGTTGGAGGTTTGGGCATGGTGCCCTCAAATGCTCTAGTCTTTTCTCCCTCTGTCCCATGTGTGGAGGCGAGGGTCACTCTAAGTTGGTGTGCACTTCCCCCCAGGCCCCCTGCTGCCTCAATTACGGTGAGGCCCACCTTACCTTCTCCCACACGTGTATACGTTACAAACTTGAGGCGGCCGTCCTAAACTTGAAGCACCGGGACCGTTTGTCTTTTCCTGAGGCTCGGCGCCAAGTTCATCGTCTCCCCTCTTTCGCTGGTGTCTCCTATGCTCGCGTGGTGCGCTCTTCCTCTCCTCGTCCTTCCCACCTTCCTCAGTCTCACAACCGTTTCCAAGCCTTAGACCCGGACATGTCCACCACCACCTCCCCCGTTTCCTTCCTTTCTGTCCCGTAGGGTCCCCCTCCTGGTTCTCTGTTTAGGGTTTCCCTTCTTTCTACCCAGTCTGTCATGTCTCCTGTGTCTTCTTTCTCCTCTCCCTCTGGTCCTCCTTCCCTTCATTCTCCTCTGTCTCTTGGCTCTCCACGCCGCCTGACTGTGCCGGCCGATGTCCATCGCTCTCCTGGTGGTCGTGTTGTTCGCTCTCGCTCTTCTTCTCCTCCTATTGAGACGCTAGAGTCTGTTGCCAGTACATTGGTGCTGGGACGCCAGTCTCTTTGAGTCAGAAGCAGAAACCTGGCTCCTCTCTTTCCTCCTCCCTGGTAAGTATGAAGGCTTTGCTTTCTTCTTCGCCCCTATATCTGATTTTATCGTTCCTTCCCCTCCCGCTTTGGTGGTGGAGCCCCCTGTTCCAACTGTGGAGGTTTCTTTAGCCCCCGGTTCCGTCTCAGTTTCTGCCCTTGCTGAGGTGCACTCCCCCTCTTTCTGCCCCTCCTCCTCCTCTTCCTCTTCTCCTCCTCGAGACCTTGCTCGTCCACCTCTGGTCTGCCCTCCCACTCCTTTCCCTCCTTCTATGCTCAGTTTACCCATGCCCCCTAACCCTGACTTCACTGACCCTGATCCTGTGCTTCTTTAACGTGCTGTGTTCCTTTTTCACCTTTGTTTCTTTTTTGCTCTCTGTTGCTATCCTTTCTCTTTTTGTCAATGTATATTCTTCAATGGAACATCCGTGGATATTACGCCAATTTCCTTGACCTCCCACTTCTAATTTCACAGTTTTTGCCCCTTTGTGTCTGTCTCCAGGAGCCGATGCTTGGTGCTCGTCCTGGTCGCTTCCGTGGCCCCCCCCCCCTCCCAGCTGTCGCTGGGGCCCATAACTCTTCTGCTCTCTTGATTTGCTCAGATGTTCCCTTCGTCCCCTTACTTTTTCCTCGCCTCTCCACTGTTCTGCTGACTGTGTCTTTGTGCTTAATGGTACACGGTTTGTTCCATTTATCTCCCCCCTGCTGTCCCACTTTCTCTTCCCCATTTTAAACACCTCCTGGACTCCTTGCCAGAGCCTGTGCTCCTGCTGGAAGATTTGAATTGTCGTCATGCCCTTTGGGGTGATGTGCTGACAAACACCCGGGGTCGCCTCCTTGAAACTTTCATCCTCTCTTCTTCCCTGTCCCTTTTGAATTCTCGTGAGCCCACTCATTTGGACTCTCGGACTCGCTCCATTTCCTGTCTCGATCTTTCTCTGTGCTCGTCATCCCTTTCCTTAGATTTCGGGTGACAGGTCCTTGATGACCTCCATGGCAGTGACCATTATCCTATCCTTGTTACCTTTTTCTCTTTTCACCCTCCTCTCTCCTTCCCTAGGTGGCGGTTTGCCGAGCCTGACTGGCGCCTCTTTACTCTCCGTGCTACTATTTCCGACCTCTCCATTCTGCCTCTCCCTCGCGCCCTCCTTCTTTTTCATGACATTGTCTTTGACGCTGCCCTCCGCTCTATTCCTCGCTCTTCCTCTCGGGGAACACAAAAGTGTGTTCCCTGGTCGAATGTGGACTGAGCTCAGGCTGTCCGCTGTAAGCGTGCAGCCTGGAAGAGACATTGCCGCCGGCAAACGGTTGAGTCTTTTGTTTTGTTTCGGAAGGCGAGTGCGGTGGCCCGTAGGACCACCCGTACAGCTAAATGTGCATCCTGGATGTCTTATGTCTCCACCGTTACGTCTGAAACTCCTCTACCACTGGTCTGGAAGCGTATCCGCAAGATAGCGGGTAAGTTCGTTCCCGATGTCTCGCTGGTCCTTCGCCTCCGTGGTGCTCTTGTGGCGGACCTGTTGCAGGTCGCGACCGAACTGGGTTCCCACTTTTCATCTGTTAGTTCTGGTTCTCATCTTCCCCAATCCTTCCTTTTTCGTAAGCCTATTCTTGAATCTCGTCCTTTAGATTTCTGTACTCATCTTTGCCTTCCTTATAATGATCCCCTCTCTCTCTCTCTCTCTCTCTCTGAGCTTCAGTCTGCCCTAGCTCTCTGCGGTTCTACGGTGGCGGGCTCCGAAGGCATTCATTATTCATTATGAAATGCTACGCCATCTCCCTCCGTGCACGTCTCAGTATTTACTGAGTCTGTACAATCAGGTCTGGGAGTCGTCGTCAGTCTCTGGGGACTGGCTCGATGCTGTTGTCCTCCCTATTTGGAAACTAGGGCCTCTCAGGTCATTCCCCAAGGACTTCCGCCCTATTGCCCTCACGAGTTGTCTCCAAGCTCTTTGAATGTATGGTTAACGTTCGTTTGATGTGGTTCTTAGAGCACTATCACCACCTCTCCCCTTCTCAATTTGGTTTTCGCAAGTGCCGCAGCACAACGGATATCCTGGTAAACTTGGAGGTCTATATTCGTACTGCTGTTCCTGCGAAGACCTCCGTTGTTGCCGTCCTTTTTGACCTGGAAAAGACTTAGACATTACCTGGCGGTATCATATTCTGTCTCAACTTCATTCTTTTGGCCTATGTGGGAATCTCCCTCTCTTCCTCCAGAGTTTCCTCTCTCGTCGTTCCTTTCGTGTGCAGCTTGGTTCCACTCTCTCTGCCTCTTTTAGGCAGTATGAGGGTGTACCCCAGGGTAGTGTTCTGAGCACTACTCTTTTTCTAGTTACCAAATTTTAAGTTTCTTTTTATACCCAACATATGCCAAGTACTGAAAGCGGCAGTAAGTCACATTTTGCACAAACTCCCCTGCAAATTTTCAAAATATCGCAAACATCCCAATTTCGAGGCCTGAGCCATATTTTGGAGCCAAATTCTGGCTCTCTACACGTATTCGCAGTTTGAAATTACGACTTTTTATACCCAACATATGCCAAGTACTGAGAGAGGCATTTGATCACATTTGTCCCAAACCTCCCTGCAGTTTTCAAAATATCCCAAACATCCCAATTTCGAGGCCTGAGCCATATTTTGGAGCCAAATTCTGGCTCTCTGCACGAATTCGCAGTTTAATATTAAGCCTTTTTTATGCCCAACATATGCGAAGTAATGAAAGCGGCGTTTGGTCACATTTGTCCCAAACCTCCCTTCAGTTTTCAAAATATCCCAAACATCCCAATATCGAGGCCTGAGCCATATTTTGAAACCAAATTCTGGCTCTCTGCACGTATTCGCAGTTTGATATTACGACTTTTTATACCCAACATATGCCAAGTACTGAAAGCGGCAGTGAGTCACATTTTGCGCAAAACTCCCCTGCAGTTTTCAAAATACCCCAAACATCCCAATTTCGAGGCCTGAGCGATATTTTGGAGCCAAATTCTAGCTCATTGCACGTATTCGCAGTTTGAAAATACGACTTTTTATACCCAACATATGCAAAGTACTGAAAGCGGCAGTGAGCCACATTTTGCACAAACCCCCCCTGCAGTTTTCAAAATATCCCAAATATCCCAATTTTGAGGCCTGAGCCATATTTTGGAGCCAAATTCTGGCTCTCTGCACGTAATCGCTGTTTGAAATTACGACTTTTTATACCCAACATATGCCAAGTACTGAAAGCGGCATTTGGTCACATTTGTCCCAAACCTCCCTGCAGTTTTCAAAATATCCCAAACATCCCAATTTCGAGGCCTGAGCCATATTTTGGAGCCAAATTCTGGCTCTCTGCACGTATTCGCAGTTTGAAATTACGACTTTTTATACCCAACATATGCGAAGTACTGAAATCGGCGTTTGGTCACATTTGCCCCAAACCTCCCTGCAGTTTTCAAAATATCCCAAACATCCTTATTTCGAGGCCTGAGCCATATTTTTGAAGCCAAATTCTGGCTCTCTGCACGTATTCGCGGTTTGATATTACGACTTTTTATACACAACATATGCCAAGTACTGAAAGCGGCAGTGAGTCACATTTTGCACAAACTCCCCTGCAGTTTTCAAAATATTCCAAATATCCCAATTTCGAGGCCTGAGCCATATTTTGGAGCCAAATTCTGGCTCTCTGCACGTATTTGCAGTTTGATATTACGACTTTTTTATACCCAACATATGGGAAGTACTGAAAGCGGCGTTTGGTCACATTTGTCCCAAACCTCCCTGCAGTTTTCAAAATATCCAAAATATCCCAATTTCGAGGCGTGAGCCATATTTTGGAGCCAAATTCTGGCTCTCTGCACGTATTCGCAGTTTGAAATTACGACTTTTTTATGCCCAACATATGCGAAGTACTGAAAGCGGCGTTTGGTCACATTTGTCCCAAACCTCCCTGCAGTTTTCAAAATAACCCAAACATCCCAATTTCGAGGCCTGAGCCATATTTTGGAGCCAAATTCTGGCTCTCTGCACGTATTCGAAGTTTGAAATTGCGACTTTTTTATACCCAACATATGCCAAGTATTGAAAGCGGCGTTTGGTCATATTTGTCCCAAATTGGGATGTTTGCAATATTTTGAAAACTGCAGGGGAGTTTGTGCAAAATGTGACTCACTGCCTCGTCCAGTACTTGGCATATGTTGGGTATAAAAAGTCGTAATATCAAACATGCGAATACGTGCAGAGAGCCAGAATATGGCTCCAAAAATATGGCTCAGGCCTCGAAATTGAGATATTTGGGATATTTTGAAAACTGCAAGGGAAGTTTGGGACAAATGTGACCAAACGCCGCTTTCAGTACTTGGCATATGTTGGGTATAAAAAGTCGGAATTTCAAACTGCGAATAAGTGCAGAGAGCCAGAATTTTGCTCCAAAATATGGCTCAGGCCTCGAAATTGGGATATTTTGGATATTTCGAAGACTGCAGGGGAGTTTGTGCAAAATGTGACTCACTGCCGCTTTCAGTACTTGGCATATGTTGGGTATAAAAAGTCGTAATATCGAAATGCGAATACGTGCAGAGAGCCAGAATTTGTCTATAAAATATAGCTCAGGCCTCGAAATTGGGATATTTGGGATATTTTAAAAACTGCGGGTGGGTTTGGGACAAATATGACCAAACGCCGCTTTCAGAACTTGGCAAATGTTGGGTATAAAAAGTCGTAATTTCAAAGTGCGAATACGTGCAGAGAGCCAGAATTTGGCTCCAAAATGTGAATCAGGCCATAAAATTGGGATGTTTGGGATATTTGGAAAACTGAAGGGGGGATTGGGCTAAATGTGACCAAACGCCGTTTCAAGACTTGTCATATGTTGGGTATAAAAAAGTCGCAATTTTAAACTGCGAATATGTGCAGAGAGCCAGAATTTGGCTCCAAAATACGGCTCAGGCCTCGATATTGGGATATTTAGGATATTTCGAAAACTGAAGGGGGGTTTGGGACAAATGTGACCAAACGCCGCATTCAGTACTTGGCATATGTTGGGTATAAAAAAGTCGAAATTTCAAACTGCGAATACGTGCAGAGAGCCAGAATTTGGCTCCAAAATATGGCTCAGGCCTCGAAATTGGGATGTTTGGGATATTTTGAAAACTGCAGGGGAATTTGTGCAAAATGTGACTCACTGCCGCTTTAAATACTTGGCATATGTTGGGTATAAAAAGTCGTAATATCAAACTGCGAATACGTGCAGAGATCCAGAATTTGGCTCCAAAATATGGCTCAGGCCTCGAAATTGGAATGTTTGGGATATTTTGAAAACTGCAGGGTAGGTTAGGGACAAATGTGACCAAACGCCGTTTTCAGTACTTGGCATATGTTGGGTATAAAAAAGTCGTAATTTCAAACTGCGAATACGTGCAGAGAGCCAAAATTTGGCTCCAAAATATGGCTCAGTCCTTGAAACTGGGATGTTTGGGATATTTTGAAAACTGCAGGGGGGTTTGGGACAAATGTGACCAAACGCCGCTTTCAGTACTTGGCATATGTTGGGTATAAAATAGTCGATATTTCAAACTGAGAATACGTGCAGAGAGCCAGAAATTGTCTATAAAATATGGCTCAGGCCTCGAAATTGGGATATTTGGGATTTTTCGAAAACTGCAGGGGAGTTTGTGCAAAATGTGACTCACTGCCGCTTTCAGGACTTGGCATATGTTGGGTATAAAAAGTCATAATTTCAAACTGCGAATTCGTGCAGTGAGCCAGAATTTTGCTCAAAAATATAGCTCAGGCCTCGAAATTGGGATGTTTGGGATATTTTGAAAACTGCAGGGGGGGTTTTGGACAAATGTGACCAAACGCCGCAGATCAGTACTTGGCATATGTTGGGTATAAAAAAGTTGAAATTTCAAACTGCGAATACGTGCAGAGAGCCAGAATTTGGCTCCAAAATATGGCTCAGGCCTCGAAATTGGGATATTTAGGATATTTCGAATACTGCAGGGGAGTTTGTTCGAAATGTGACTCACTGCCGCTTTCAGGACTCGGCATATGTTCTGTATAAAATGTCGTAATTTCAAACCGCGAATACGTGCATAGAGCCAGAATTTGGCTCCAAAATTTTGCTGAGGCCTCGAAATTGGGATATTTGCGATATTTCGAAAACTGCGGGGGGGTTTGGGACAAATGTGACCAAACGCATTGGCATATGTTGGGTATGAAAAGTCGTAATTTTAAACTGCGAGTATGTGCAGAGAGCCAGAATTTTGCTCCAAAATATGGCTCAGGCCTCGAAATTGGGATGTTTGGGATATTTTGAAAATTGCAGGGGGATTGAGACAAATGTGACCAAACGCATTGGCATATGTTGGGTATAAAAAGTCGTAATTTTAAACTGCGAGTATGTCCAGAGAGCCTGAATTTGGCTCCAAAGAATGGCTCAGGCCTCGAAATTGGGATGTTTGGGATATTTTGAAAACTGCAGGGGGGGTTTGGGACAAATGTGACCAAACGCCGCTTTCAGTACTTGGCATATTTAAGGTATAAAAAAGTCGTAATTTCAAACTGCGAATACGTGCAGAGAGCCAGAATTTGGCTCCAAAATATGGCTCAGGCCTTGAAATTGGGATGTTTGGGATATTTTGAAAATTGCAGGGGGGATTGAGACAAATGTGACCAAACGCATTGGCATATGTTGGGTATAAAAAGTCGTAATTTTAAACTGCGAGTATGTGCAGAGAGCCAGAATTTGGCTCCAAAATATGGCTCAGGCCTCGAAATTGGGATATTTAGGATATTTCGAAAACTGCAGGGGAGTTTGTTCGAAATATGACTCACTGCCACTTTCAGGACTCGGCATATGTTGGGTATAAAATGTCGTAATTTCAAACCGCGAATACGTGCATAGAGCCAGAATTTGGCTCCAAAATATTGCTGAGGCCTCGAAATTGGGATGTTTGGGATATTTTGAAAACTGCAGGGGAGTTTGTTCGAAATGTGACTCACTGCCGCTTTCAGGACTCGGCATATGTTGGGTATAAAAAGTCATAAATTCAATCTGCGAATACGTGCAA